>NC_092085.1:90000-142500 GCF_043229965.1 Drosophila suzukii | reverse complement strand
TATGGACCATAATATACACGCGTTGCGATATGTATTGTTCATCTCAGTTATGCGCATACATTGGATAATGCAACAACCTAAAATGTACAATGTTGTACCTGATTAATACAGGTTAATGTTTTATATAAATTTCAATATATATCGCTAAAAAGTATTTAATACCGTAAATGCCATTAAAAAAATACTTGATATATTATTGGTTATATGAAACTAAGACATTTCGCAGCATTCGTTTTAGGTATAAAAATAAATTTATTGAAGGAATTGATATATGCCAGTAAAATGGTGTATTTTTAATTTCTTTCAATAAAAACATATATGACAAAATTAACAAACCAATATATAAAACTCTAAGCGGTGGATCACTCGGCTCATGGGTCGATGAAGAACGCAGCAAACTGTGCGTCATCGTGTGAACTGCAGGACACATGAACATCGACATTTTGAACGCATATCGCAGTCCATGCTGTTATGTACTTTAATTAATTTTATAGTGCTGCTTGGACTACATATGGTTGAGGGTTGTAAGACTATGCTAATTAAGTTGTTTATACAAATTTTATAATGAAATTTTATAAGCATATGGTATATTATTGGATAATAATAATTTAATTATTTTATTCATAATATTAACAAATATATGAAAAACATTATCTCACATTAGTAAATTAATTTGAATGTGAAAAACGAAGAGAAATATTTTCTTTTTCAATCAAATAATACTGAGAAATGTCTAGCATAAAAAATTTATCTAGAATTGTCTCTTATTAACGATTAGAAAATAGAAAGCCGTTGACTATATTATTATTCTTCGTTGATTCGTTAGACCAAACAAATGCCATACAAATATATATATATAAATATAACGAATTTAATAAAATGTTTTATCATTATATATAAAGAATTAATTGCAAATAAAAGTTATACACAACCTCAACTCATATGGGACTACCCCCTGAATTTAAGCATATTAATTAGGGGAGGAAAAGAAACTAACCAGGATTTTCTTAGTAGCGGCGAGCGAAAAGAAATCAGTTCAGCACTAAGTCACTTTGTCTATATGGCAAATGTGAGATGCAGTGTATGGAGCGTCAATATTCTAGTATGAGAAATTAACGATTTAAGTCCTTCTTAAATGAGGCCATTTACCCATAGAGGGTGCCAGGCCCGTATAACGTTAATGATTACTAGATGATGTTTCCAAAGAGTCGTGTTGCTTGATAGTGCAGCACTAAGTGGGTGGTAAACTCCATCTAAAACTAAATATAACCATGAGACCGATAGTAAACAAGTACCGTGAGGGAAAGTTGAAAAGAACTCTGAATAGAGAGTTAAACAGTACGTGAAACTGCTTAGAGGTTAAGCCCGATGAACCTGAATATCCGTTATGGAAAATTCATCATTAAAATTGTAATATTTAAACAATATTATGATAATAGTGTGCATTTTTTCCATATAAGGACATTGTAATCTATTAGCATACAAAATTTATCATAAAATATAACTTATAGTTTATTCAAATTAATTTGCTTGCATTTTAACACAGAATAAATGTTATTAATTTGATAAAGTGCTGATAGATTTATATGAATACAGTGCGTTAATTTTTCGGAATTATATAATGGCATAATTATCATTGATTTTTGTGTTTATTATATGCACTTGTATGATTAACAATGCGAAAGATTCAGGATACCTTCGGGACCCGTCTTGAAACACGGACCAAGGAGTCTAACATATGTGCAAGTTATTGGGATATAAACCTAATAGCGTAATTAACTTGACTAATAATGGGATTAGTTTTTTAACTATTTATAGCTAATTAACACAATCCCGGGGCGTTCTATATAGTTATGTATAATGATATTTATATTATTTATGCCTCTAACTGGAACGTACCTTGAGCATATATGCTGTGACCCGAAAGATGGTGAACTATACTTGATCAGGTTGAAGTCAGGGGAAACCCTGATGGAAGACCGAAACAGTTCTGACGTGCAAATCGATTGTCAGAATTGAGTATAGGGGCGAAAGACCAATCGAACCATCTAGTAGCTGGTTCCTTCCGAAGTTTCCCTCAGGATAGCTGGTGCATTTTAATGTTATATAAAATAATCTTATCTGGTAAAGCGAATGATTAGAGGCCTTAGGGTCGAAACGATCTTAACCTATTCTCAAACTTTAAATGGGTAAGAACCTTAACTTTCTTGATATGAAGTTCAAGGTTATGATATAATGTGCCCAGTGGGCCACTTTTGGTAAGCAGAACTGGCGCTGTGGGATGAACCAAACGTAATGTTACGGTGCCCAAATTAACAACTCATGCAGATACCATGAAAGGCGTTGGTTGCTTAAAACAGCAGGACGGTGATCATGGAAGTCGAAATCCGCTAAGGAGTGTGTAACAACTCACCTGCCGAAGCAACTAGCCCTTAAAATGGATGGCGCTTAAGTTGTATACCTATACATTACCGCTAAAGTAGATGATTTATATTACTTGTGATATAAATTTTGAAACTTTAGTGAGTAGGAAGGTACAATGGTATGCGTAGAAGTGTTTGGCGCAAGCCTGCATGGAGCTGCCATTGGTACAGATCTTGGTGGTAGTAGCAAATAATCGAATGAGACCTTGGAGGACTGAAGTGGAGAAGGGTTTCGTGTGAACAGTGGTTGATCACGAGTTAGTCGGTCCTAAGTTCAAGGCGAAAGCCGAAAATTTTCAAGTAAAACACAAATGCCATACAAATATATTATATTATATAAATCAAGCTAATTAATATACTTGAATAATTTTGAACGAAAGGGAATACGGTTCCAATTCCGTAACCTGTTGAGTATCCGTTTGTTATTAAATATGGGCCTCGTGCTCATCCTGGCAACAGGAACGACCATAAAGAAGCCGTCGAGAGATATCGGAAGAGTTTTCTTTTCTGTTTTATAGCCGTACTACCATGGAAGTCTTTCGCAGAGAGATATGGTAGATGGGCTAGAAGAGCATGACATATACTGTTGTGTCGATATTTTCTCCTCGGACCTTGAAAATTTATGGTGGGGACACGCAAACTTCTCAACAGGCCGTACCAATATCCGCAGCTGGTCTCCAAGGTGAAGAGTCTCTAGTCGATAGAATAATGTAGGTAAGGGAAGTCGGCAAATTAGATCCGTAACTTCGGGATAAGGATTGGCTCTGAAGATTGAGATAGTCGGGCTTGATTGGGAAACAATAACATGGTTTATGTGCTCGTTCTGGGTAAATAGAGTGTCTGGCATTTATGTTGGTCACTTGTTCCCCGGATAGTTTAGTTACGTAGCCAATTGTGGAACTTTCTTGCTAAAATTTTTAAGAATACTAATTGGGTTAAACCAATTAGTTCTTATTAATTATAACGATTATCAATTAACAATCAATTCAGAACTGGCACGGACTTGGGGAATCCGACTGTCTAATTAAAACAAAGCATTGTGATGGCCCTAGCGGGTGTTGACACAATGTGATTTCTGCCCAGTGCTCTGAATGTCAAAGTGAAGAAATTCAAGTAAGCGCGGGTCAACGGCGGGAGTAACTATGACTCTCTTAAATGCCTCTCCAAATGCCTCGTCATCTAATTAGTGACGCGCATGAATGGATTAACGAGATTCCTACTGTCCCTATCTACTATCTAGCGAAACCACAGCCAAGGGAACGGGCTTGGAATAATTAGCGGGGAAAGAAGACCCTTTTGAGCTTGACTCTAATCTGGCAGTGTAAGGAGACATAAGAGGTGTAGAATAAGTGGGAGATATTAGACTTCGGTTTGGTATCGCCAATGAAATACCACTACTCTTATTGTTTCCTTACTTACTTGATTAAATGGAACGTGTATCATTTCCTAGCCATTATACGGATATATTTATTATATCTTATGGTATTGGGTTTTGATGCAAGCTTCTTGATCAAAGTATCACGAGTTTGTTATATAATCGCAAACAAATTCTTTAATAAAACGGTGCATTTATGTATTTTTGATTTGAAAATTTGGTATAACTCCAATTACTCAGGTATGATCCAATTCAAGGACATTGCCAGGTAGGGAGTTTGACTGGGGCGGTACATCTCTCAAATAATAACGGAGGTGTCCCAAGGCCAGCTCAGTGCGGACAGAAACCACACATAGAGCAAAAGGGCAAATGCTGACTTGATCTCGGTGTTCAGTACACACAGGGACAGCAAAAGCTCGGCCTATCGATCCTTTTGGTTTAAAGAGTTTTTAACAAGAGGTGTCAGAAAAGTTACCATAGGGATAACTGGCTTGTGGCGGCCAAGCGTTCATAGCGACGTCGCTTTTTGATCCTTCGATGTCGGCTCTTCCTATCATTGTGAAGCAAAATTCACCAAGCGTTGGATTGTTCACCCATGCAAGGGAACGTGAGCTGGGTTTAGACCGTCGTGAGACAGGTTAGTTTTACCCTACTAATGACAAAACGTTGTTGCGACAGCATTCCTGCGTAGTACGAGAGGAACCGCAGGTACGGACCAATGGCACAATACTTGTTCGAGCGAACAGTGGTATGACGCTACGTCCGTTGGATTATGCCTGAACGCCTCTAAGGTCGTATCCGTGCTGGACTGCAATGATAAATAAGGGGCAATTTGCATTGTATGGCTTCTAAACCATTTAAAGTTTATAATTTACTTTATAAACGACAATGGATGTGATGCCAATGTAATTTGTAACATAGTAAATTGGGAGGATCTTTGATCACCTGATGCCGCGCTAGTTACATATAAAAGCATTATTTAATACAATGACAAAGCCTAGAATCAATTGTAAACGACTTTTGTAACAGGCAAGGTGTTGTAAGTGGTTGAGCAGCTGCCATACTGCGATCCACTGAAGCTTATCCTTTGCTTGATGATTCGATAATAAAGATGTTGCAAGCGGCATAATAATTTATGCTTGCTTGCAACGGCGCGCCACTTTGTGGTTAGCAAAAGGTCTAGTAATATAAGAGACCTATAAAAAAATCAATATATTATTATAAATAAATATTGAACAAACAAAATGCATCGTCATCTTTATTAGTGACGCGATGATAAAGTGGCAAACATATTCCATGTATAAATATTCCTATGGTATTTTGATAATGCAAGTAAAGAGGACATATATAAAAGTAAGTATATGTTCCTCCAATGGTAGCAGCGGTTGGTTGGTTGGTGTCTGCTCCTCTTATTGTTCAAAACTTATGTTATGGTAGCAAGTCTGTATCGTCATATTATTAGTGACGCGAAAAATTAGTGGCAAACAATATTCGATGTATAAATATTCCTATGGTATTAATATTCAAATGAAGAGACCATTTAAATAAAGAGGACATATATAAAAGTAAGTATATGTTCCTCCAATGGTAGCAGCGGTTGGTTGGTTGGTGTCTGCTCATCTTATTGTTCAAAACTTATGTTATGGTAGCAAGTCTGTATCGTCATATTATAAGTGACGCGAAGAATTAATGGCAAACATATTCGATGTATATAAATATTCCTATGGTATTCAAATTCAAGTAAAGAGACCATTAAAGTACAGAGAGAGGCCATATAATAAGTAAGTATATGTTCCTCCAATGGTAGCAGTGGTTGGTTGGTTGGTTGGTTGGCGGCTGCTCCTCTTATTGTTCAAAACTTATGTTATGGTAGCAAGTCTGTATCGTCATATTATAAGTGACGCGAAAAATTAGTGGCAAACATATTCGATGTATAAATATTCCTATGGTATTGAAATTCAAATAAAGAGACCATTAAAATAAAGAGGACATATATAAAAGTAAGTAATGGTAGCGGCGGTTGGTTGGTTGGCGGCTGCTCTTATTGTTCAAAACTTATGTTATCAATATGAGTTTGGCAATACAATAAAGAAGACCAATCTAATCCATATAAGACTAAATGGATTATATGGATATGCTTAGGAAACCCATATATTAATAAAAAAAAATTTATGTATAGAAAATTATACATATATGTATTTATATAAATGAATCGTATGGATATGGCTTATAGTAGATATAATACCTTTAAGGCATATTAATGTATAATATAGTAAATATATATACGTTGAAATATAAATGCATTTTTATATATATGGCAGCATATAAGTGTCATATGAAAAATAATAGAGTTTACCCATATATCACTGAAATGAGATATATAAACCTAGTGAGGGGCGGCACTAGTGAATGAATCGTATAGATATGGCTTACAGGTATAATACCTATATGTCATAATATGGTTTAATATTATAAATATACATTGAAATATGAATGAATTGTATAGATATGGCTTTTAAATGCCATATGCATAAGAATAAATAGAATGATTAACACTTATATCACTGAAATAAGATATAAAAACCTAGTGAAGGGTGGCACTAGTACTGTAAACATGATTTTGGCAGAGCTCGGGGTAAAAAACTACTATAGGGAGGTGGTCGTTGGCGGGCCCCTCCTCGTATTGGTCAAAACCTATGTTATACATATGAGGTTGTCAATACTATAAAGAACGCCAAGCATATCCATATAAATGTATGGATATGCATACAAATCCATACAAAAGTGAAAAAAAAATAATGTATTGAAAAATATACATATATTTATATAAGTGAATCGTATGGATATGTCTTATAGGTATAATACCTATAAGGCATAACAATGTATAATCTAGCAAATATACATCGAAATATGCAGGAATTGTATAGATATGGCATATAAATGCCATATACATAAGAATAAATTGTATATCAATGCAATAAGATATATAAACCTAGTGAGGGGCGGCACTAGTAAATGAATCGTATGGATATGGCTTATAGGTATAATACCTATAAGGCATAATAATGTATAATATAATAAATATACATTAAAACATGATTGAATTATATAGATATGGCATATAAATGCCATATACTTAAGAATAAATGGTAAAATTTACCCGTATATCACTTAAACACGATATATAAACCTAGTGAGGGTGACGCTAGTACTGTAAACATGCTTTTGGTAGATAATGGGTCCAAAATCTACTATAGGGAGGTGGTCGTTGGCGGGCCCCTCCTCGTATTGGTCAAAACCTATGTTATGCATATAAGTTTGTCAATACTATTAAGACCGCCAAGCATATCCATATAAATGTATGGATATGCATAAAAATCCATACAAAAGTGAAAAAAAATAATGTATTGAAAAATATACATATATTTATATAAGTGAATCGTATGGATATGGCTTATAGGTATAATACCTATAAGGCATAACAATGTATAATCTAGCAAGTATACATCGAAATATGAAGGAATTGTATAGATATGGCATATAAATGCCATATACATAAGAATAAATTGTATATCAATGCAATAAGATATATAAACCTAGTGAGGGGCGGCACTAGTAAATGAATCGTATGGATATGGCTTATAGGTATAATACCTATAAGGCATAATAATGTATAATATAATAAATATACATTAAAACATGATTGAATTATATAGATATGGCATATAAATGCCATATACTTAAGAATAAATGGTAAAATTTACCCGTATATCACTGAAACACGATATATAAACCTAGTGAGGGTGACACTAGTACTGTAAACATGCTTTTAGAAGATCATGGGTCCAAAAACTACTATAGGGAGGTGGTCGTTGGCGGGCCCCTCCTCGTATTGGTCAAAACCTATGTTATGCATATAAGTTTGTCAATACTATTAAGACCGCCAAGCATATCCATATAAATGTATGGATATGCATAAAAATCCATACAAAAGTGAAAAAAAATAATGTATTGAAAAATATACATATATTTATATAAGTGAATCGTATGGATATGGCTTATAGGTATAATACCTATAAGGCATAACAATGTATAATCTAGCAAGTATACATCGAAATATGAAGGAATTGTATAGATATGCCATATAAATGCCATATAAATAAGAATAAATTGTATATCAATGCAATAAGATATATAAACCTAGTGAGGGGCGGCACTAGTAAATGAATCGTATGGATATGGCTTATAGGTATAATACCTATAAGGCATAATAATGTATAATATAATAAATATACATTAAAATATGATTGAATTATATAGATATGGCATATAAATGCCATATACTTAAGAATAAATGGTAAAATTTACCCGTATATCACTGAAACACGATATATAAACCTAGTGAGGGTGACACTAGTACTGTAAACATGCTTTTAGAAGATCATGGGTCCAAAAACTACTATAGGGAGGTGGTCGTTGGCGGGCCCCTCCTCGTATTGGTCAAAACTTATGTTATGCGTATGCATATGATTTTGTCAATACTATAAAGAAAACTTGTTTTGTACATACAAAACTAAATGAATTATATGGATATTGAAAAATAAATGGGTGGTTGGCAAAGAGAATTGAAAATACCCGAATTGAAGATATTGGGTTCAAAAACTACTATAGGGTGGTGTAGCAAATAAAGTTAAGACCATATATCCATATAATGGATATACACATGTATTCTCTTATTATAAGAAAGAATACCATATGGTTGGTTGGTAAAGATAATTGAAAATACCCGAATTGAAGATTACGGGTTCAAAAACTATTATATGGTGATGTAGCAAATAAAATGAAGATGATATATCCATATAATGGAAATATATGTGTATTCACTTATTATAAGAGAGAGTTTCAAATGGTTTGGTGGCAAAGACAATTGAAAATACCCGAATTAAAGATAATGGGTCCAAAAACTACTATAGGATGGTCAATGGGCCGGCCATCTCCTATTGACAATAGTCGGTAGATAAGATATTATCCGTCAAATTTGTTTCTGTGTTCATTTATGAATATGGGACTTGGCTCCGCGGTTAATATTTTAAGCCCAAGATAATAAAGTCGAAACAAAGGCCAAGTGTTTCTATTATACATAGAATAACAAATTGTTTCCCAATTTTATCGTTAATAAACCTATTTAAAACCAAAAGAGGCAGGATTGCTAGATATACATTGTAAATGTATATTTGACCTTTCTGCCTCTATCTTAACTATTTAATATTAGTTTACACAAAAAAAGGCGTAAAAGCGAATTATAAATATATTTTATTATTAAAGTACATATCATATATGCGCTCGGTTTTATATTATATATTACCAAAGAGTCTATATGAATATATACAGATAAATTTTAAATTTATCATCAAAATACAAATGATTTAACTCAATATTATATATTGGTTAAACAAAAATTGTACATGTGTGGATACAATAATGACGTATGTCGAACAAAAATGATATTTTAGAATGAAATATGCATATATAAAGAAAATATTATTACATATTACAAAATATTGTGTTTTAAAGAAGATAAGATATTTCTTTTTTTTAAACATCAATAATTAAAAAACTTGTTATTATTAGTGGCGAAACAAGTATATATTGAAAACAAACGTATACGAATGCTATATAAAAATGGCCGTATTCGATAGAAAACAATCTATAAAATTTATATTGCTAATTTCTATTCAAAAATATGAATGAAATATGAATAAAAACATTATTCTGGTTGATCCTGCCAGTAGTTATATGCTTGTCTCAAAGATTAAGCCATGCATGTCTAAGTACACACGAATTAAAAGTGAAACCGCAAAAGGCTCATTATATCAGTTATGGTTCCTTAGATCGTTAACAGTTACTTGGATAACTGTGGTAATTCTAGAGCTAATACATGCAATTAAAACATGAACCTTATGGGACATGTGCTTTTATTAGGCTAAAACCAAGCGATCGCAAGATCGTTATATTGGTTGAACTCTAGATAACATGCAGATCGTATGGTCTTGTACCGACGACAGATCTTTCAAATGTCTGCCCTATCAACTTTTGATGGTAGTATCTAGGACTACCATGGTTGCAACGGGTAACGGGGAATCAGGGTTCGATTCCGGAGAGGGAGCCTGAGAAACGGCTACCACATCTAAGGAAGGCAGCAGGCGCGTAAATTACCCACTCCCAGCTCGGGGAGGTAGTGACGAAAAATAACAATACAGGACTCATATCCGAGGCCCTGTAATTGGAATGAGTACACTTTAAATCCTTTAACAAGGACCAATTGGAGGGCAAGTCTGGTGCCAGCAGCCGCGGTAATTCCAGCTCCAATAGCGTATATTAAAGTTGTTGCGGTTAAAACGTTCGTAGTTGAACTTGTGCTTCATACGGGTAGTACAACTTACAATTGTGGTTAGTACTATACCTTTATGTATGTAAGCGTATTACCGGTGGAGTTCTTACATGTGCTTAGATACTTGTATTTTTTCATATGTTCCTCCTATTTAAAAACCTGCATTAGTGCTCTTAAACGAGTGTTATTGTGGGCCGGTACAATTACTTTGAACAAATTAGAGTGCTTAAAGCAGGCTTCAAATGCCTGAATATTCTGTGCATGGGATAATGAAATAAGACCTCTGTTCTGCTTTCATTGGTTTTCAGATCAAGAGGTAATGATTAATAGAAGCAGTTTGGGGGCATTAGTATTACGACGCGAGAGGTGAAATTCTTGGACCGTCGTAAGACTAACTTAAGCGAAAGCATTTGCCAAAGATGTTTTCATTAATCAAGAACGAAAGTTAGAGGTTCGAAGGCGATCAGATACCGCCCTAGTTCTAACCATAAACGATGCCAGCTAGCAATTGGGTGTAGCTACTTTTATGGCTCTCTCAGTCGCTTCCCGGGAAACCAAAGCTTTTGGGCTCCGGGGGAAGTATGGTTGCAAAGCTGAAACTTAAAGGAATTGACGGAAGGGCACCACCAGGAGTGGAGCCTGCGGCTTAATTTGACTCAACACGGGAAAACTTACCAGGTCCGAACATAAGTGTGTAAGACAGATTGATAGCTCTTTCTCGAATCTATGGGTGGTGGTGCATGGCCGTTCTTAGTTCGTGGAGTGATTTGTCTGGTTAATTCCGATAACGAACGAGACTCAAATATATTAAATAGATATCTTCAGGATTATGGTGTTGAAGCTTATATAGCCTTCATTCATGGTGGCAGTAAAATGTTTATTGTGTTTGAATGTGTTTATATAAGTGGAGCCGTACCTGTTGGTTTGTCCCATTATAAGGACACTAGCTTCTTAAATGGACAAATTGCGTCTAGCAATAATGAGATTGAGCAATAACAGGTCTGTGATGCCCTTAGATGTCCTGGGCTGCACGCGCGCTACAATGAAAGTATCAACGTGTATTTCCTAGACCGAGAGGTCCGGGTAAACCGCTGAACCACTTTCATGCTTGGGATTGTGAACTGAAACTGTTCACATGAACTTGGAATTCCCAGTAAGTGTGAGTCATTAACTCGCATTGATTACGTCCCTGCCCTTTGTACACACCGCCCGTCGCTACTACCGATTGAATTATTTAGTGAGGTCTCCGGACGTGATCACTGTGACGCCTTGTGTGTTACGGTTGTTTCGCAAAAGTTGACCGAACTTGATTATTTAGAGGAAGTAAAAGTCGTAACAAGGTTTCCGTAGGTGAACCTGCGGAAGGATCATTATTGTTTAATATCCTTACCGTTAATAAAAAAATTTGTTTTTATTATAATAACATTATTATAGTAATACAAATAAAATATTAAATTGCCAAAAATATGATCTATATATATATAGATCAAATACAATTTCGAAAAAGCAAGTCGAAATATAATAATTGTAATAAGAAATATATAATATATAAATATATTATTGCAATAAATAAGAGAAATAAATAAGCAAGAAAGCAAAAGCAAAACAAATAACAAATTCGAACAAGCAAATCGAAATTATTTGATATTATTATTATATTGTATATTAAATGCAATTAATAAAACACTGTGTGTATATGGACCATAATATACACGCGTTGCGATATGTATTGTTCATCTCAGTTATGCGCATACATTGGATAATGCAACAACCTAAAATGTACAATGTTGTACCTGATTAATACAGGTTAATGTTTTATATAAATTTCAATATATATCGCTAAAAAGTATTTAATACCGTAAATGCCATTAAAAAAATACTTGATATATTATTGGTTATATGAAACTAAGACATTTCGCAGCATTCGTTTTAGGTATAAAAATAAATTTATTGAAGGAATTGATATATGCCAGTAAAATGGTGTATTTTTAATTTCTTTCAATAAAAACATATATGACAAAATTAACAAACCAATATATAAAACTCTAAGCGGTGGATCACTCGGCTCATGGGTCGATGAAGAACGCAGCAAACTGTGCGTCATCGTGTGAACTGCAGGACACATGAACATCGACATTTTGAACGCATATCGCAGTCCATGCTGTTATGTACTTTAATTAATTTTATAGTGCTGCTTGGACTACATATGGTTGAGGGTTGTAAGACTATGCTAATTAAGTTGTTTATACAAATTTTATAATGAAATTTTATAAGCATATGGTATATTATTGGATAATAATAATTTAATTATTTTATTCATAATATTAACAAATATATGAAAAACATTATCTCACATTAGTAAATTAATTTGAATGTGAAAAACGAAGAGAAATATTTTCTTTTTCAATCAAATAATACTGAGAAATGTCTAGCATAAAAAATTTATCTAGAATTGTCTCTTATTAACGATTAGAAAATAGAAAGCCGTTGACTATATTATTATTCTTCGTTGATTCGTTAGACCAAACAAATGCCATACAAATATATATATATATAAATATAACGAATTTAATAAAATGTTTTATCATTATATATAAAGAATTAATTGCAAATAAAAGTTATACACAACCTCAACTCATATGGGACTACCCCCTGAATTTAAGCATATTAATTAGGGGAGGAAAAGAAACTAACCAGGATTTTCTTAGTAGCGGCGAGCGAAAAGAAATCAGTTCAGCACTAAGTCACTTTGTCTATATGGCAAATGTGAGATGCAGTGTATGGAGCGTCAATATTCTAGTATGAGAAATTAACGATTTAAGTCCTTCTTAAATGAGGCCATTTACCCATAGAGGGTGCCAGGCCCGTATAACGTTAATGATTACTAGATGATGTTTCCAAAGAGTCGTGTTGCTTGATAGTGCAGCACTAAGTGGGTGGTAAACTCCATCTAAAACTAAATATAACCATGAGACCGATAGTAAACAAGTACCGTGAGGGAAAGTTGAAAAGAACTCTGAATAGAGAGTTAAACAGTACGTGAAACTGCTTAGAGGTTAAGCCCGATGAACCTGAATATCCGTTATGGAAAATTCATCATTAAAATTGTAATATTTAAACAATATTATGATAATAGTGTGCATTTTTTCCATATAAGGACATTGTAATCTATTAGCATACAAAATTTATCATAAAATATAACTTATAGTTTATTCAAATTAATTTGCTTGCATTTTAACACAGAATAAATGTTATTAATTTGATAAAGTGCTGATAGATTTATATGAATACAGTGCGTTAATTTTTCGGAATTATATAATGGCATAATTATCATTGATTTTTGTGTTTATTATATGCACTTGTATGATTAACAATGCGAAAGATTCAGGATACCTTCGGGACCCGTCTTGAAACACGGACCAAGGAGTCTAACATATGTGCAAGTTATTGGGATATAAACCTAATAGCGTAATTAACTTGACTAATAATGGGATTAGTTTTTTAACTATTTATAGCTAATTAACACAATCCCGGGGCGTTCTATATAGTTATGTATAATGATATTTATATTATTTATGCCTCTAACTGGAACGTACCTTGAGCATATATGCTGTGACCCGAAAGATGGTGAACTATACTTGATCAGGTTGAAGTCAGGGGAAACCCTGATGGAAGACCGAAACAGTTCTGACGTGCAAATCGATTGTCAGAATTGAGTATAGGGGCGAAAGACCAATCGAACCATCTAGTAGCTGGTTCCTTCCGAAGTTTCCCTCAGGATAGCTGGTGCATTTTAATGTTATATAAAATAATCTTATCTGGTAAAGCGAATGATTAGAGGCCTTAGGGTCGAAACGATCTTAACCTATTCTCAAACTTTAAATGGGTAAGAACCTTAACTTTCTTGATATGAAGTTCAAGGTTATGATATAATGTGCCCAGTGGGCCACTTTTGGTAAGCAGAACTGGCGCTGTGGGATGAACCAAACGTAATGTTACGGTGCCCAAATTAACAACTCATGCAGATACCATGAAAGGCGTTGGTTGCTTAAAACAGCAGGACGGTGATCATGGAAGTCGAAATCCGCTAAGGAGTGTGTAACAACTCACCTGCCGAAGCAACTAGCCCTTAAAATGGATGGCGCTTAAGTTGTATACCTATACATTACCGCTAAAGTAGATGATTTATATTACTTGTGATATAAATTTTGAAACTTTAGTGAGTAGGAAGGTACAATGGTATGCGTAGAAGTGTTTGGCGCAAGCCTGCATGGAGCTGCCATTGGTACAGATCTTGGTGGTAGTAGCAAATAATCGAATGAGACCTTGGAGGACTGAAGTGGAGAAGGGTTTCGTGTGAACAGTGGTTGATCACGAGTTAGTCGGTCCTAAGTTCAAGGCGAAAGCCGAAAATTTTCAAGTAAAACACAAATGCCATACAAATATATTATATTATATAAATCAAGCTAATTAATATACTTGAATAATTTTGAACGAAAGGGAATACGGTTCCAATTCCGTAACCTGTTGAGTATCCGTTTGTTATTAAATATGGGCCTCGTGCTCATCCTGGCAACAGGAACGACCATAAAGAAGCCGTCGAGAGATATCGGAAGAGTTTTCTTTTCTGTTTTATAGCCGTACTACCATGGAAGTCTTTCGCAGAGAGATATGGTAGATGGGCTAGAAGAGCATGACATATACTGTTGTGTCGATATTTTCTCCTCGGACCTTGAAAATTTATGGTGGGGACACGCAAACTTCTCAACAGGCCGTACCAATATCCGCAGCTGGTCTCCAAGGTGAAGAGTCTCTAGTCGATAGAATAATGTAGGTAAGGGAAGTCGGCAAATTAGATCCGTAACTTCGGGATAAGGATTGGCTCTGAAGATTGAGATAGTCGGGCTTGATTGGGAAACAATAACATGGTTTATGTGCTCGTTCTGGGTAAATAGAGTGTCTGGCATTTATGTTGGTCACTTGTTCCCCGGATAGTTTAGTTACGTAGCCAATTGTGGAACTTTCTTGCTAAAATTTTTAAGAATACTAATTGGGTTAAACCAATTAGTTCTTATTAATTATAACGATTATCAATTAACAATCAATTCAGAACTGGCACGGACTTGGGGAATCCGACTGTCTAATTAAAACAAAGCATTGTGATGGCCCTAGCGGGTGTTGACACAATGTGATTTCTGCCCAGTGCTCTGAATGTCAAAGTGAAGAAATTCAAGTAAGCGCGGGTCAACGGCGGGAGTAACTATGACTCTCTTAAGGTAGCCAAATGCCTCGTCATCTAATTAGTGACGCGCATGAATGGATTAACGAGATTCCTACTGTCCCTATCTACTATCTAGCGAAACCACAGCCAAGGGAACGGGCTTGGAATAATTAGCGGGGAAAGAAGACCCTTTTGAGCTTGACTCTAATCTGGCAGTGTAAGGAGACATAAGAGGTGTAGAATAAGTGGGAGATATTAGACTTCGGTTTGGTATCGCCAATGAAATACCACTACTCTTATTGTTTCCTTACTTACTTGATTAAATGGAACGTGTATCATTTCCTAGCCATTATACGGATATATTTATTATATCTTATGGTATTGGGTTTTGATGCAAGCTTCTTGATCAAAGTATCACGAGTTTGTTATATAATCGCAAACAAATTCTTTAATAAAACGGTGCATTTATGTATTTTTGATTTGAAAATTTGGTATAACTCCAATTACTCAGGTATGATCCAATTCAAGGACATTGCCAGGTAGGGAGTTTGACTGGGGCGGTACATCTCTCAAATAATAACGGAGGTGTCCCAAGGCCAGCTCAGTGCGGACAGAAACCACACATAGAGCAAAAGGGCAAATGCTGACTTGATCTCGGTGTTCAGTACACACAGGGACAGCAAAAGCTCGGCCTATCGATCCTTTTGGTTTAAAGAGTTTTTAACAAGAGGTGTCAGAAAAGTTACCATAGGGATAACTGGCTTGTGGCGGCCAAGCGTTCATAGCGACGTCGCTTTTTGATCCTTCGATGTCGGCTCTTCCTATCATTGTGAAGCAAAATTCACCAAGCGTTGGATTGTTCACCCATGCAAGGGAACGTGAGCTGGGTTTAGACCGTCGTGAGACAGGTTAGTTTTACCCTACTAATGACAAAACGTTGTTGCGACAGCATTCCTGCGTAGTACGAGAGGAACCGCAGGTACGGACCAATGGCACAATACTTGTTCGAGCGAACAGTGGTATGACGCTACGTCCGTTGGATTATGCCTGAACGCCTCTAAGGTCGTATCCGTGCTGGACTGCAATGATAAATAAGGGGCAATTTGCATTGTATGGCTTCTAAACCATTTAAAGTTTATAATTTACTTTATAAACGACAATGGATGTGATGCCAATGTAATTTGTAACATAGTAAATTGGGAGGATCTTTGATCACCTGATGCCGCGCTAGTTACATATAAAAGCATTATTTAATACAATGACAAAGCCTAGAATCAATTGTAAACGACTTTTGTAACAGGCAAGGTGTTGTAAGTGGTTGAGCAGCTGCCATACTGCGATCCACTGAAGCTTATCCTTTGCTTGATGATTCGATAATAAAGATGTTGCAAGCGGCATAATAATTTATGCTTGCTTGCAACGGCGCGCCACTTTGTGGTTAGCAAAAGGTCTAGTAATATAAGAGACCTATAAAAAAATCAATATATTATTATAAATAAATATTGAACAAACAAAATGCATCGTCATCTTTATTAGTGACGCGATGATAAAGTGGCAAACATATTCCATGTATAAATATTCCTATGGTATTTTGATAATGCAAGTAAAGAGGACATATATAAAAGTAAGTATATGTTCCTCCAATGGTAGCAGCGGTTGGTTGGTTGGTGTCTGCTCCTCTTATTGTTCAAAACTTATGTTATGGTAGCAAGTCTGTATCGTCATATTATTAGTGACGCGAAAAATTAGTGGCAAACAATATTCGATGTATAAATATTCCTATGGTATTAATATTCAAATGAAGAGACCATTTAAATAAAGAGGACATATATAAAAGTAAGTATATGTTCCTCCAATGGTAGCAGCGGTTGGTTGGTTGGTGTCTGCTCCTCTTATTGTTCAAAACTTATGTTATGGTAGCAAGTCTGTATCGTCATATTATAAGTGACGCGAAAAATTAATGGCAAACATATTCGATGTATATAAATATTCCTATGGTATTCAAATTCAAGTAAAGAGACCATTAAAGTACAGAGAGAGGCCATATAATAAGTAAGTATATGTTCCTCCAATGGTAGCAGTGGTTGGTTGGTTGGTTGGTTGGCGGCTGCTCCTCTTATTGTTCAAAACTTATGTTATGGTAGCAAGTCTGTATCGTCATATTATAAGTGACGCGAAAAATTAGTGGCAAACATATTCGATGTATAAATATTCCTATGGTATTGAAATTCAAATAAAGAGACCATTAAAATAAAGAGGACATATATAAAAGTAAGTAATGGTAGCGGCGGTTGGTTGGTTGGCGGCTGCTCTTATTGTTCAAAACTTATGTTATCAATATGAGTTTGGCAATACAATAAAGAAGACCAATCTAATCCATATAAGACTAAATGGATTATATGGATATGCTTAGGAAACCCATATATTAATAAAAAAAAATTTATGTATAGAAAATTATACATATATGTATTTATATAAATGAATCGTATGGATATGGCTTATAGTAGATATAATACCTTTAAGGCATATTAATGTATAATATAGTAAATATATATACGTTGAAATATAAATGCATTTTTATATATATGGCAGCATATAAGTGTCATATGAAAAATAATAGAGTTTACCCATATATCACTGAAATGAGATATATAAACCTAGTGAGGGGCGGCACTAGTGAATGAATCGTATAGATATGGCTTACAGGTATAATACCTATATGTCATAATATGGTTTAATATTATAAATATACATTTAAATATGAATGAATTGTATAGATATGGCTTTTAAATGCCATATGCATAAGAATAAATAGAATGATTAACACTTATATCACTGAAATAAGATATAAAAACCTAGTGAAGGGTGGCACTAGTACTGTAAACATGATTTTGGCAGAGCTCGGGGTAAAAAACTACTATAGGGAGGTGGTCGTTGGCGGGCCCCTCCTCGTATTGGTCAAAACCTATGTTATACATATGAGGTTGTCAATACTATAAAGAACGCCAAGCATATCCATATAAATGTATGGATATGCATACAAATCCATACAAAAGTGAAAAAAAAATAATGTATTGAAAAATATACATATATTTATATAAGTGAATCGTATGGATATGTCTTATAGGTATAATACCTATAAGGCATAACAATGTATAATCTAGCAAATATACATCGAAATATGCAGGAATTGTATAGATATGGCATATAAATGCCATATACATAAGAATAAATTGTATATCAATGCAATAAGATATATAAACCTAGTGAGGGGCGGCACTAGTAAATGAATCGTATGGATATGGCTTATAGGTATAATACCTATAAGGCATAATAATGTATAATATAATAAATATACATTAAAACATGATTGAATTATATAGATATGGCATATAAATGCCATATACTTAAGAATAAATGGTAAAATTTACCCGTATATCACTTAAACACGATATATAAACCTAGTGAGGGTGACGCTAGTACTGTAAACATGCTTTTGGAAGATAATGGGTCCAAAAACTACTATAGGGAGGTGGTCGTTGGCGGGCCCCTCCTCGTATTGGTCAAAACCTATGTTATGCATATAAGTTTGTCAATACTATTAAGACCGCCAAGCATATCCATATAAATGTATGGATATGCATAAAAATCCATACAAAAGTGAAAAAAAATAATGTATTGAAAAATATACATATATTTATATAAGTGAATCGTATGGATATGGCTTATAGGTATAATACCTATAAGGCATAACAATGTATAATCTAGCAAGTATACATCGAAATATGAAGGAATTGTATAGATATGGCATATAAATGCCATATACATAAGAATAAATTGTATATCAATGCAATAAGATATATAAACCTAGTGAGGGGCGGCACTAGTAAATGAATCGTATGGATATGGCTTATAGGTATAATACCTATAAGGCATAATAATGTATAATATAATAAATATACATTAAAACATGATTGAATTATATAGATATGGCATATAAATGCCATATACTTAAGAATAAATGGTAAAATTTACCCGTATATCACTGAAACACGATATATAAACCTAGTGAGGGTGACACTAGTACTGTAAACATGCTTTTAGAAGATCATGGGTCCAAAAACTACTATAGGGAGGTGGTCGTTGGCGGGCCCCTCCTCGTATTGGTCAAAACCTATGTTATGCATATAAGTTTGTCAATACTATTAAGACCGCCAAGCATATCCATATAAATGTATGGATATGCATAAAAATCCATACAAAAGTGAAAAAAAATAATGTATTGAAAAATATACATATATTTATATAAGTGAATCGTATGGATATGGCTTATAGGTATAATACCTATAAGGCATAACAATGTATAATCTAGCAAGTATACATCGAAATATGAAGGAATTGTATAGATATGGCATATAAATGCCATATAAATAAGAATAAATTGTATATCAATGCAATAAGATATATAAACCTAGTGAGGGGCGGCACTAGTAAATGAATCGTATGGATATGGCTTATAGGTATAATACCTATAAGGCATAATAATGTATAATATAATAAATATACATTAAAATATGATTGAATTATATAGATATGGCATATAAATGCCATATACTTAAGAATAAATGGTAAAATTTACCCGTATATCACTGAAACACGATATATAAACCTAGTGAGGGTGACACTAGTACTGTAAACATGCTTTTAGAAGATCATGGGTCCAAAAACTACTATAGGGAGGTGGTCGTTGGCGGGCCTCTCCTCGTATTGGTCAAAACCTATGTTATGCATATAAGTTTGTCAATACTATTAAGACCGCCAAGCATATCCATATAAATGTATGGATATGCATAAAAATCCATACAAAAGTGAAAAAAATAATGTATTAAAAAATATACATATATTTATATAAGTGAATCGTATGGATATGGCTTATTGGTATAATACCTATAAGGCATAACAATGTATAATCTAGCAAATATACATCGAAATATGCAGGAATTGTATAGATATGGCATATAAATGCCATATAAATAAGAATAAATTGTATATCAATGCAATAAGATATATAAACCTAGTGAGGGGCGGCACTAGTAAATGAATCGTATGGATATGGCTTATAGGTATAATACCTATAAGGCATAATAATGTATAATATAATAAATATACATTAAAATATGATTGAATTATATAGATATGGCATATAAATGCCATATACTTAAGAATAAATGGTAAAATTTACCCGTATATCACTGAAACACGATATATAAACCTAGTGAGGGTGACACTAGTACTGTAAACATGCTTTTAGAAGATCATGGGTCCAAAAACTACTATAGGGAGGTGGTCGTTGGCGGGCCCCTCCTCGTATTGGTCAAAACCTATGTTATGCATATAAGTTTGTCAATACTATTAAGACCGCCAAGCATATCCATATAAATGTATGGATATGCATAAAAATCCATACAAAAGTGAAAAAAAATAATGTATTAAAAAATATACATATATTTATATAAGTGAATCGTATGGATATGGCTTATAGGTATAATACCTATAAGGCATAACAATGTATAATCTAGCAAATATACATCGAAATATGCAGGAATTGTATAGATATGGCATATAAATGCCATATAAATAAGAATAAATTGTATATCAATGCAATAAGATATATAAACCTAGTGAGGGGCGGCACTAGTAAATGAATCGTATGGATATGGCTTATAGGTATAATACCTATAAGGCATAATAATGTATAATATAATAAATATACATTAAAATATGATTGAATTATATAGATATGGCATATAAATGCCATATACTTAAGAATAAATGGTAAAATGTACCCGTATATCACTGAAACACGATATATAAACCTAGTGAGGGTGACACTAGTACTGTAAACATGCTTTTAGAAGATCATGGGTCCAAAAACTACTATAGGGAGGTGGTCGTTGGCGGGCCCCTCCTCGTATTGGTCAAAACCTATGTTATGCATATAAGTTTGTCAATACTATTAAGACCGCCAAGCATATCCATATAAATGTATGGATATGCATAAAAATCCATACAAAAGTGAAAAAAAATAATGTATTAAAAAATATACATATATTTATATAAGTGAATCGTATGGATATGGCTTATAGGTATAATACCTATAAGGCATAACAATGTATAATCTAGCAAGTATACATCGAAATATGAAGGAATTGTATAGATATGGCATATAAATGCCATATAAATAAGAATAAATTGTATATCAATGCAATAAGATATATAAACCTAGTGAGGGGCGGCACTAGTAAATGAATCGTATGGATATGGCTTATAGGTATAATACCTA
The DNA here is from genome assembly GCF_043229965.1 of Drosophila suzukii. Classification (NCBI taxonomy): domain Eukaryota; kingdom Metazoa; phylum Arthropoda; class Insecta; order Diptera; family Drosophilidae; genus Drosophila; species Drosophila suzukii. The sequence goes on along the minus strand of NC_092085.1, from coordinate 120,747 downwards.
TAAGGCATAATAATGTATAATATAATAAATATACATTAAAATATGATTGAATTATATAGATATGGCATATAATTGCCATATACTTAAGAATACATGGTAAAATTTACCTGTGTATCACTGAAACACGATATATAAACCTAGTGAGGGTGACGCTAGTACTGTAAACATGCTTTTAGAAGATCATGGGTCCAAAAACTACTATAGGGAGGTGGTCGTTGGCGGGCCCCTCCTCGTATTGGTCAAAACTTATGTTATGCGTATGCATATGATTTTGTCAATACTATAAAGAAAACTTGTTTTGTACATACAAAACTAAATGAATTATATGGATATTGAAAAATAAATGGCATTATATCCATATAATGAAAATATACTTGTATTCTCTTATTATAAGAGAGAATACCATATGGGTGGTTGGCAAAGAGAATTGAAAATACCCGAATTGAAGATATTGGGTTCAAAAACTACTATAGGGTGGTGTAGCAAATAAAGTTAAGACCATATATCCATATAATGGATATACACATGTATTCTCTTATTATAAGAAAGAATACCATATGGTTGGTTGGTAAAGATAATTGAAAATACCCGAATTGAAGATTACGGGTTCAAAAACTATTATATGGTGATGTAGCAAATAAAATGAAGATGATATATCCATATAATGGAATTATATGTGTATTCTCTTATTATAAGAGAGAGTTTCAAATGGTTTGGTGGCAAAGACAATTGAAAATACCCGAATTAAAGATAATGGGTCCAAAAACTACTATAGGATGGTCAATGGGCCGGCCATCTCCTATTGACAATAGTCGGTAGATAAGATATTATCCGTCAAATTTGTTTCTGTGTTCATTTATGAATATGGGACTTGGCTCCGCGGTTAATATTTTAAGCCCAAGATAATAAAGTCGAAACAAAGGCCAAGTGTTTCTATTATACATAGAATAACAAATTGTTTCCCAATTTTATCGTTAATTAATCCTATTTAAAACAAAAAGAGGCAGGATTGCTAGATATACATTGTAAATGTATATTTGACCTTTCTGCCTCTATCTTAACTATTTAATATTAGTTTACACAAAAAAAGGCGTAAAAGCGAATTATAAATATATTTTATTATTAAAGTACATATCATATATGCGCTCGGTTTTATATTATATATTACCAAAGAGTCTATATGAATATATACAGATAAATTTTAAATTTATCATCAAAATACAAATGATTTAACTCAATATTATATATTGGTTAAACAAAAATTGTACATGTGTGGATACAATAATGACGTATGTCGAACAAAAATGATATTTTAGAATGAAATATGCATATATAAAGAAAATATTATTACATATTACAAAATATTGTGTTTTAAAGAAGATAAGATATTTCTTTTTTTTAAACATCAATAATTAAAAAACTTGTTATTATTAGTGGCGAAACAAGTATATATTGAAAACAAACGTATACGAATGCTATATAAAAATGGCCGTATTCGATAGAAAACAATCTATAAAATTTATATTGCTAATTTCTATTCAAAAATATGAATGAAATATGAATAAAAACATTATTCTGGTTGATCCTGCCAGTAGTTATATGCTTGTCTCAAAGATTAAGCCATGCATGTCTAAGTACACACGAATTAAAAGTGAAACCGCAAAAGGCTCATTATATCAGTTATGGTTCCTTAGATCGTTAACAGTTACTTGGATAACTGTGGTAATTCTAGAGCTAATACATGCAATTAAAACATGAACCTTATGGGACATGTGCTTTTATTAGGCTAAAACCAAGCGATCGCAAGATCGTTATATTGGTTGAACTCTAGATAACATGCAGATCGTATGGTCTTGTACCGACGACAGATCTTTCAAATGTCTGCCCTATCAACTTTTGATGGTAGTATCTAGGACTACCATGGTTGCAACGGGTAACGGGGAATCAGGGTTCGATTCCGGAGAGGGAGCCTGAGAAACGGCTACCACATCTAAGGAAGGCAGCAGGCGCGTAAATTACCCACTCCCAGCTCGGGGAGGTAGTGACGAAAAATAACAATACAGGACTCATATCCGAGGCCCTGTAATTGGAATGAGTACACTTTAAATCCTTTAACAAGGACCAATTGGAGGGCAAGTCTGGTGCCAGCAGCCGCGGTAATTCCAGCTCCAATAGCGTATATTAAAGTTGTTGCGGTTAAAACGTTCGTAGTTGAACTTGTGCTTCATACGGGTAGTACAACTTACAATTGTGGTTAGTACTATACCTTTATGTATGTAAGCGTATTACCGGTGGAGTTCTTACATGTGCTTAGATACTTGTATTTTTTCATATGTTCCTCCTATTTAAAAACCTGCATTAGTGCTCTTAAACGAGTGTTATTGTGGGCCGGTACAATTACTTTGAACAAATTAGAGTGCTTAAAGCAGGCTTCAAATGCCTGAATATTCTGTGCATGGGATAATGAAATAAGACCTCTGTTCTGCTTTCATTGGTTTTCAGATCAAGAGGTAATGATTAATAGAAGCAGTTTGGGGGCATTAGTATTACGACGCGAGAGGTGAAATTCTTGGACCGTCGTAAGACTAACTTAAGCGAAAGCATTTGCCAAAGATGTTTTCATTAATCAAGAACGAAAGTTAGAGGTTCGAAGGCGATCAGATACCGCCCTAGTTCTAACCATAAACGATGCCAGCTAGCAATTGGGTGTAGCTACTTTTATGGCTCTCTCAGTCGCTTCCCGGGAAACCAAAGCTTTTGGGCTCCGGGGGAAGTATGGTTGCAAAGCTGAAACTTAAAGGAATTGACGGAAGGGCACCACCAGGAGTGGAGCCTGCGGCTTAATTTGACTCAACACGGGAAAACTTACCAGGTCCGAACATAAGTGTGTAAGACAGATTGATAGCTCTTTCTCGAATCTATGGGTGGTGGTGCATGGCCGTTCTTAGTTCGTGGAGTGATTTGTCTGGTTAATTCCGATAACGAACGAGACTCAAATATATTAAATAGATATCTTCAGGATTATGGTGTTGAAGCTTATATAGCCTTCATTCATGGTGGCAGTAAAATGTTTATTGTGTTTGAATGTGTTTATATAAGTGGAGCCGTACCTGTTGGTTTGTCCCATTATAAGGACACTAGCTTCTTAAATGGACAAATTGCGTCTAGCAATAATGAGATTGAGCAATAACAGGTCTGTGATGCCCTTAGATGTCCTGGGCTGCACGCGCGCTACAATGAAAGTATCAACGTGTATTTCCTAGACCGAGAGGTCCGGGTAAACCGCTGAACCACTTTCATGCTTGGGATTGTGAACTGAAACTGTTCACATGAACTTGGAATTCCCAGTAAGTGTGAGTCATTAACTCGCATTGATTACGTCCCTGCCCTTTGTACACACCGCCCGTCGCTACTACCGATTGAATTATTTAGTGAGGTCTCCGGACGTGATCACTGTGACGCCTTGTGTGTTACGGTTGTTTCGCAAAAGTTGACCGAACTTGATTATTTAGAGGAAGTAAAAGTCGTAACAAGGTTTCCGTAGGTGAACCTGCGGAAGGATCATTATTGTTTAATATCCTTACCGTTAATAAAAAAATTTGTTTTTATTATAATAACATTATTATAGTAATACAAATAAAATATTAAATTGCCAAAAATATGATCTATATATATATAGATCAAATACAATTTCGAAAAAGCAAGTCGAAATATAATAATTGTAATAAGAAATATATAATATATAAATATATTATTGCAATAAATAAGAGAAATAAATAAGCAAGAAAGCAAAAGCAAAACAAATAACAAATTCGAACAAGCAAATCGAAATTATTTGATATTATTATTATATTGTATATTAAATGCAATTAATAAAACACTGTGTGTATATGGACCATAATATACACGCGTTGCGATATGTATTGTTCATCTCAGTTATGCGCATACATTGGATAATGCAACAACCTAAAATGTACAATGTTGTACCTGATTAATACAGGTTAATGTTTTATATAAATTTCAATATATATCGCTAAAAAGTATTTAATACCGTAAATGCCATTAAAAAAATACTTGATATATTATTGGTTATATGAAACTAAGACATTTCGCAGCATTCGTTTTAGGTATAAAAATAAATTTATTGAAGGAATTGATATATGCCAGTAAAATGGTGTATTTTTAATTTCTTTCAATAAAAACATATATGACAAAATTAACAAACCAATATATAAAACTCTAAGCGGTGGATCACTCGGCTCATGGGTCGATGAAGAACGCAGCAAACTGTGCGTCATCGTGTGAACTGCAGGACACATGAACATCGACATTTTGAACGCATATCGCAGTCCATGCTGTTATGTACTTTAATTAATTTTATAGTGCTGCTTGGACTACATATGGTTGAGGGTTGTAAGACTATGCTAATTAAGTTGTTTATACAAATTTTATAATGAAATTTTATAAGCATATGGTATATTATTGGATAATAATAATTTAATTATTTTATTCATAATATTAACAAATATATGAAAAACATTATCTCACATTAGTAAATTAATTTGAATGTGAAAAACGAAGAGAAATATTTTCTTTTTCAATCAAATAATACTGAGAAATGTCTAGCATAAAAAATTTATCTAGAATTGTCTCTTATTAACGATTAGAAAATAGAAAGCCGTTGACTATATTATTATTCTTCGTTGATTCGTTAGACCAAACAAATGCCATACAAATATATATATATAAATATAACGAATTTAATAAAATGTTTTATCATTATATATAAAGAATTAATTGCAAATAAAAGTTATACACAACCTCAACTCATATGGGACTACCCCCTGAATTTAAGCATATTAATTAGGGGAGGAAAAGAAACTAACCAGGATTTTCTTAGTAGCGGCGAGCGAAAAGAAATCAGTTCAGCACTAAGTCACTTTGTCTATATGGCAAATGTGAGATGCAGTGTATGGAGCGTCAATATTCTAGTATGAGAAATTAACGATTTAAGTCCTTCTTAAATGAGGCCATTTACCCATAGAGGGTGCCAGGCCCGTATAACGTTAATGATTACTAGATGATGTTTCCAAAGAGTCGTGTTGCTTGATAGTGCAGCACTAAGTGGGTGGTAAACTCCATCTAAAACTAAATATAACCATGAGACCGATAGTAAACAAGTACCGTGAGGGAAAGTTGAAAAGAACTCTGAATAGAGAGTTAAACAGTACGTGAAACTGCTTAGAGGTTAAGCCCGATGAACCTGAATATCCGTTATGGAAAATTCATCATTAAAATTGTAATATTTAAACAATATTATGATAATAGTGTGCATTTTTTCCATATAAGGACATTGTAATCTATTAGCATACAAAATTTATCATAAAATATAACTTATAGTTTATTCAAATTAATTTGCTTGCATTTTAACACAGAATAAATGTTATTAATTTGATAAAGTGCTGATAGATTTATATGAATACAGTGCGTTAATTTTTCGGAATTATATAATGGCATAATTATCATTGATTTTTGTGTTTATTATATGCACTTGTATGATTAACAATGCGAAAGATTCAGGATACCTTCGGGACCCGTCTTGAAACACGGACCAAGGAGTCTAACATATGTGCAAGTTATTGGGATATAAACCTAATAGCGTAATTAACTTGACTAATAATGGGATTAGTTTTTTAACTATTTATAGCTAATTAACACAATCCCGGGGCGTTCTATATAGTTATGTATAATTATATTTATATTATTTATGCCTCTAACTGGAACGTACCTTGAGCATATATGCTGTGACCCGAAAGATGGTGAACTATACTTGATCAGGTTGAAGTCAGGGGAAACCCTGATGGAAGACCGAAACAGTTCTGACGTGCAAATCGATTGTCAGAATTGAGTATAGGGGGGAAAGACCAATCGAACCATCTAGTAGCTGGTTCCTTCCGAAGTTTCCCTCAGGATAGCTGGTGCATTTTAATGTTATATAAAATAATCTTATCTGGTAAAGCGAATGATTAGAGGCCTTAGGGTCGAAACGATCTTAACCTATTCTCAAACTTTAAATGGGTAAGAACCTTAACTTTCTTGATATGAAGTTCAAGGTTATGATATAATGTGCCCAGTGGGCCACTTTTGGTAAGCAGAACTGGCGCTGTGGGATGAACCAAACGTAATGTTACGGTGCCCAAATTAACAACTCATGCAGATACCATGAAAGGCGTTGGTTGCTTAAAACAGCAGGACGGTGATCATGGAAGTCGAAATCCGCTAAGGAGTGTGTAACAACTCACCTGCCGAAGCAACTAGCCCTTAAAATGGATGGCGCTTAAGTTGTATACCTATACATTACCGCTAAAGTAGATGATTTATATTACTTGTGATATAAATTTTGAAACTTTAGTGAGTAGGAAGGTACAATGGTATGCGTAGAAGTGTTTGGCGCAAGCCTGCATGGAGCTGCCATTGGTACAGATCTTGGTGGTAGTAGCAAATAATCGAATGAGACCTTGGAGGACTGAAGTGGAGAAGGGTTTCGTGTGAACAGTGGTTGATCACGAGTTAGTCGGTCCTAAGTTCAAGGCGAAAGCCGAAAATTTTCAAGTAAAACACAAATGCCATACAAATATATTATATTATATAAATCAAGCTAATTAATATACTTGAATAATTTTGAACGAAAGGGAATACGGTTCCAATTCCGTAACCTGTTGAGTATCCGTTTGTTATTAAATATGGGCCTCGTGCTCATCCTGGCAACAGGAACGACCATAAAGAAGCCGTCGAGAGATATCGGAAGAGTTTTCTTTTCTGTTTTATAGCCGTACTACCATGGAAGTCTTTCGCAGAGAGATATGGTAGATGGGCTAGAAGAGCATGACATATACTGTTGTGTCGATATTTTCTCCTCGGACCTTGAAAATTTATGGTGGGGACACGCAAACTTCTCAACAGGCCGTACCAATATCCGCAGCTGGTCTCCAAGGTGAAGAGTCTCTAGTCGATAGAATAATGTAGGTAAGGGAAGTCGGCAAATTAGATCCGTAACTTCGGGATAAGGATTGGCTCTGAAGATTGAGATAGTCGGGCTTGATTGGGAAACAATAACATGGTTTATGTGCTCGTTCTGGGTAAATAGAGTGTCTGGCATTTATGTTGGTCACTTGTTCCCCGGATAGTTTAGTTACGTAGCCAATTGTGGAACTTTCTTGCTAAAATTTTTAAGAATACTAATTGGGTTAAACCAATTAGTTCTTATTAATTATAACGATTATCAATTAACAATCAATTCAGAACTGGCACGGACTTGGGGAATCCGACTGTCTAATTAAAACAAAGCATTGTGATGGCCCTAGCGGGTGTTGACACAATGTGATTTCTGCCCAGTGCTCTGAATGTCAAAGTGAAGAAATTCAAGTAAGCGCGGGTCAACGGCGGGAGTAACTATGACTCTCTTAAGGTAGCCAAATGCCTCGTCATCTAATTAGTGACGCGCATGAATGGATTAACGAGATTCCTACTGTCCCTATCTACTATCTAGCGAAACCACAGCCAAGGGAACGGGCTTGGAATAATTAGCGGGGAAAGAAGACCCTTTTGAGCTTGACTCTAATCTGGCAGTGTAAGGAGACATAAGAGGTGTAGAATAAGTGGGAGATATTAGACTTCGGTTTGGTATCGCCAATGAAATACCACTACTCTTATTGTTTCCTTACTTACTTGATTAAATGGAACGTGTATCATTTCCTAGCCATTATACGGATATATTTATTATATCTTATGGTATTGGGTTTTGATGCAAGCTTCTTGATCAAAGTATCACGAGTTTGTTATATAATCGCAAACAAATTCTTTAATAAAACGGTGCATTTATGTATTTTTGATTTGAAAATTTGGTATAACTCCAATTACTCAGGTATGATCCAATTCAAGGACATTGCCAGGTAGGGAGTTTGACTGGGGCGGTACATCTCTCAAATAATAACGGAGGTGTCCCAAGGCCAGCTCAGTGCGGACAGAAACCACACATAGAGCAAAAGGGCAAATGCTGACTTGATCTCGGTGTTCAGTACACACAGGGACAGCAAAAGCTCGGCCTATCGATCCTTTTGGTTTAAAGAGTTTTTAACAAGAGGTGTCAGAAAAGTTACCATAGGGATAACTGGCTTGTGGCGGCCAAGCGTTCATAGCGACGTCGCTTTTTGATCCTTCGATGTCGGCTCTTCCTATCATTGTGAAGCAAAATTCACCAAGCGTTGGATTGTTCACCCATGCAAGGGAACGTGAGCTGGGTTTAGACCGTCGTGAGACAGGTTAGTTTTACCCTACTAATGACAAAACGTTGTTGCGACAGCATTCCTGCGTAGTACGAGAGGAACCGCAGGTACGGACCAATGGCACAATACTTGTTCGAGCGAACAGTGGTATGACGCTACGTCCGTTGGATTATGCCTGAACGCCTCTAAGGTCGTATCCGTGCTGGACTGCAATGATAAATAAGGGGCAATTTGCATTGTATGGCTTCTAAACCATTTAAAGTTTATAATTTACTTTATAAACGACAATGGATGTGATGCCAATGTAATTTGTAACATAGTAAATTGGGAGGATCTTTGATCACCTGATGCCGCGCTAGTTACATATAAAAGCATTATTTAATACAATGACAAAGCCTAGAATCAATTGTAAACGACTTTTGTAACAGGCAAGGTGTTGTAAGTGGTTGAGCAGCTGCCATACTGCGATCCACTGAAGCTTATCCTTTGCTTGATGATTCGATAATAAAGATGTTGCAAGCGGCATAATAATTTATGCTTGCTTGCAACGGCGCGCCACTTTGTGGTTAGCAAAAGGTCTAGTAATATAAGAGACCTATAAAAAAATCAATATATTATTATAAATAAATATTGAACAAACAAAATGCATCGTCATCTTTATTAGTGACGCGATGATAAAGTGGCAAACATATTCCATGTATAAATATTCCTATGGTATTTTGATAATGCAAGTAAAGAGGACATATATAAAAGTAAGTATATGTTCCTCCAATGGTAGCAGCGGTTGGTTGGTTGGTGTCTGCTCCTCTTATTGTTCAAAACTTATGTTATGGTAGCAAGTCTGTATCGTCATATTATTAGTGACGCGAAAAATTAGTGGCAAACAATATTCGATGTATAAATATTCCTATGGTATTAATATTCAAATGAAGAGACCATTTAAATAAAGAGGACATATATAAAAGTAAGTATATGTTCCTCCAATGGTAGCAGCGGTTGGTTGGTTGGTGTCTGCTCCTCTTATTGTTCAAAACTTATGTTATGGTAGCAAGTCTGTATCGTCATATTATAAGTGACGCGAAAAATTAATGGCAAACATATTCGATGTATATAAATATTCCTATGGTATTCAAATTCAAGTAAAGAGACCATTAAAGTACAGAGAGAGGCCATATAATAAGTAAGTATATGTTCCTCCAATGGTAGCAGTGGTTGGTTGGTTGGTTGGTTGGTTGGTTGGCGGCTGCTCCTCTTATTGTTCAAAACTTATGTTATGGTAGCAAGTCTGTATCGTCATATTATAAGTGACGCGAAAAATTAGTGGCAAACATATTCGATGTATAAATATTCCTATGGTATTGAAATTCAAATAAAGAGACCATTAAAATAAAGAGGACATATATAAAAGTAAGTAATGGTAGCGGCGGTTGGTTGGTTGGCGGCTGCTCTTATTGTTCAAAACTTATGTTATCAATATGAGTTTGGCAATACAATAAAGAAGACCAATCTAATCCATATAAGACTAAATGGATTATATGGATATGCTTAGGAAACCCATATATTAATAAAAAAAAATTTATGTATAGAAAATTATACATATATGTATTTATATAAATGAATCGTATGGATATGGCTTATAGTAGATATAATACCTTTAAGGCATATTAATGTATAATATAGTAAATATATATACGTTGAAATATAAATGCATTTTTATATATATGGCAGCATATAAGTGTCATATGAAAAATAATAGAGTTTACCCATATATCACTGAAATGAGATATATAAACCTAGTGAGGGGCGGCACTAGTGAATGAATCGTATAGATATGGCTTACAGGTATAATACCTATATGTCATAATATGGTTTAATATTATAAATATACATTTAAATATGAATGAATTGTATAGATATGGCTTTTAAATGCCATATGCATAAGAATAAATAGAATGATTAACACTTATATCACTGAAATAAGATATAAAAACCTAGTGAAGGGTGGCACTAGTACTGTAAACATGATTTTGGCAGAGCTCGGGGTAAAAAACTACTATAGGGAGGTGGTCGTTGGCGGGCCCCTCCTCGTATTGGTCAAAACCTATGTTATACATATGAGGTTGTCAATACTATAAAGAACGCCAAGCATATCCATATAAATGTATGGATATGCATACAAATCCATACAAAAGTGAAAAAAAAATAATGTATTGAAAAATATACATATATTTATATAAGTGAATCGTATGGATATGTCTTATAGGTATAATACCTATAAGGCATAACAATGTATAATCTAGCAAATATACATCGAAATATGCAGGAATTGTATAGATATGGCATATAAATGCCATATACATAAGAATAAATTGTATATCAATGCAATAAGATATATAAACCTAGTGAGGGGCGGCACTAGTAAATGAATCGTATGGATATGGCTTATAGGTATAATACCTATAAGGCATAATAATGTATAATATAATAAATATACATTAAAACATGATTGAATTATATAGATATGGCATATAAATGCCATATACTTAAGAATAAATGGTAAAATTTACCCGTATATCACTTAAACACGATATATAAACCTAGTGAGGGTGACGCTAGTACTGTAAACATGCTTTTGGAAGATAATGGGTCCAAAAACTACTATAGGGAGGTGGTCGTTGGCGGGCCCCTCCTCGTATTGGTCAAAACCTATGTTATGCATATAAGTTTGTCAATACTATTAAGACCGCCAAGCATATCCATATAAATGTATGGATATGCATAAAAATCCATACAAAAGTGAAAAAAAATAATGTATTGAAAAATATACATATATTTATATAAGTGAATCGTATGGATATGGCTTATAGGTATAATACCTATAAGGCATAACAATGTATAATCTAGCAAGTATACATCGAAATATGAAGGAATTGTATAGATATGGCATATAAATGCCATATACATAAGAATAAATTGTATATCAATGCAATAAGATATATAAACCTAGTGAGGGGCGGCACTAGTAAATGAATCGTATGGATATGGCTTATAGGTATAATACCTATAAGGCATAATAATGTATAATATAATAAATATACATTAAAACATGATTGAATTATATAGATATGGCATATAAATGCCATATACTTAAGAATAAATGGTAAAATTTACCCGTATATCACTGAAACACGATATATAAACCTAGTGAGGGTGACACTAGTACTGTAAACATGCTTTTAGAAGATCATGGGTCCAAAAACTACTATAGGGAGGTGGTCGTTGGCGGGCCCCTCCTCGTATTGGTCAAAACCTATGTTATGCATATAAGTTTGTCAATACTATTAAGACCGCCAAGCATATCCATATAAATGTATGGATATGCATAAAAATCCATACAAAAGTGAAAAAAAATAATGTATTGAAAAATATACATATATTTATATAAGTGAATCGTATGGATATGGCTTATAGGTATAATACCTATAAGGCATAACAATGTATAATCTAGCAAGTATACATCGAAATATGAAGGAATTGTATAGATATGGCATATAAATGCCATATAAATAAGAATAAATTGTATATCAATGCAATAAGATATATAAACCTAGTGAGGGGCGGCACTAGTAAATGAATCGTATGGATATGGCTTATAGGTATAATACCTATAAGGCATAATAATGTATAATATAATAAATATACATTAAAATATGATTGAATTATATAGATATGGCATATAAATGCCATATACTTAAGAATAAATGGTAAAATTTACCCGTATATCACTGAAACACGATATATAAACCTAGTGAGGGTGACACTAGTACTGTAAACATGCTTTTAGAAGATCATGGGTCCAAAAACTACTATAGGGAGGTGGTCGTTGGCGGGCCTCTCCTCGTATTGGTCAAAACCTATGTTATGCATATAAGTTTGTCAATACTATTAAGACCGCCAAGCATATCCATATAAATGTATGGATATGCATAAAAATCCATACAAAAGTGAAAAAAATAATGTATTAAAAAATATACATATATTTATATAAGTGAATCGTATGGATATGGCTTATAGGTATAATACCTATAAGGCATAACAATGTATAATCTAGCAAATATACATCGAAATATGCAGGAATTGTATAGATATGGCATATAAATGCCATATAAATAAGAATAAATTGTATATCAATGCAATAAGATATATAAACCTAGTGAGGGGCGGCACTAGTAAATGAATCGTATGGATATGGCTTATAGGTATAATACCTATAAGGCATAATAATGTATAATATAATAAATATACATTAAAATATGATTGAATTATATAGATATGGCATATAAATGCCATATACTTAAGAATAAATGGTAAAATTTACCCGTATATCACTGAAACACGATATATAAACCTAGTGAGGGTGACACTAGTACTGTAAACATGCTTTTAGAAGATCATGGGTCCAAAAACTACTATAGGGAGGTGGTCGTTGGCGGGCCCCTCCTCGTATTGGTCAAAACCTATGTTATGCATATAAGTTTGTCAATACTATTAAGACCGCCAAGCATATCCATATAAATGTATGGATATGCATAAAAATCCATACAAAAGTGAAAAAAAATAATGTATTAAAAAATATACATATATTTATATAAGTGAATCGTATGGATATGGCTTATAGGTATAATACCTATAAGGCATAACAATGTATAATCTAGCAAATATACATCGAAATATGCAGGAATTGTATAGATATGGCATATAAATGCCATATAAATAAGAATAAATTGTATATCAATGCAATAAGATATATAAACCTAGTGAGGGGCGGCACTAGTAAATGAATCGTATGGATATGGCTTATAGGTATAATACCTATAAGGCATAATAATGTATAATATAATAAATATACATTAAAATATGATTGAATTATATAGATATGGCATATAAATGCCATATACTTAAGAATAAATGGTAAAATTTACCCGTATATCACTGAAACACGATATATAAACCTAGTGAGGGTGACACTAGTACTGTAAACATGCTTTTAGAAGATCATGGGTCCAAAAACTACTATAGGGAGGTGGTCGTTGGCGGGCCCCTCCTCGTATTGGTCAAAACCTATGTTATGCATATAAGTTTGTCAATACTATTAAGACCGCCAAGCATATCCATATAAATGTATGGATATGCATAAAAATCCATACAAAAGTGAAAAAAAATAATGTATTAAAAAATATACATATATTTATATAAGTGAATCGTATGGATATGGCTTATAGGTATAATACCTATAAGGCATAACAATGTATAATCTAGCAAGTATACATCGAAATATGAAGGAATTGTATAGATATGGCATATAAATGCCATATAAATAAGAATAAATTGTATATCAATGCAATAAGATATATAAACCTAGTGAGGGGCGGCACTAGTAAATGAATCGTATGGATATGGCTTATAGGTATAATACCTATAAGGCATAATAATGTATAATATAATAAATATACATTAAAATATGATTGAATTATATAGATATGGCATATAATTGCCATATACTTAAGAATACATGGTAAAATTTACCTGTGTATCACTGAAACACGATATATAAACCTAGTGAGGGTGACGCTAGTACTGTAAACATGCTTTTAGAAGATCATGGGTCCAAAAACTACTATAGGGAGGTGGTCGTTGGCGGGCCCCTCCTCGTATTGGTCAAAACTTATGTTATGCGTATGCATATGATTTTGTCAATACTATAAAGAAAACTTGTTTTGTACATACAAAACTAAATGAATTATATGGATATTGAAAAATAAATGGCATTATATCCATATAATGAAAATATACTTGTATTCTCTTATTATAAGAGAGAATACCATATGGGTGGTTGGCAAAGAGAATTGAAAATACCCGAATTGAAGATATTGGGTTCAAAAACTACTATAGGGTGGTGTAGCAAATAAAGTTAAGACCATATATCCATATAATGGATATACACATGTATTCTCTTATTATAAGAAAGAATACCATATGGTTGGTTGGTAAAGATAATTGAAAATACCCGAATTGAAGATTACGGGTTCAAAAACTATTATATGGTGATGTAGCAAATAAAATGAAGATGATATATCCATATAATGGAATTATATGTGTATTCTCTTATTATAAGAGAGAGTTTCAAATGGTTTGGTGGCAAAGACAATTGAAAATACCCGAATTAAAGATAATGGGTCCAAAAACTACTATAGGATGGTCAATGGGCCGGCCATCTCCTATTGACAATAGTCGGTAGATAAGATATTATCCGTCAAATTTGTTTCTGTGTTCATTTATGAATATGGGACTTGGCTCCGCGGTTAATATTTTAAGCCCAAGATAATAAAGTCGAAACAAAGGCCAAGTGTTTCTATTATACATAGAATAACAAATTGTTTCCCAATTTTATCGTTAATTAATCCTATTTAAAACAAAAAGAGGCAGGATTGCTAGATATACATTGTAAATGTATATTTGACCTTTCTGCCTCTATCTTAACTATTTAATATTAGTTTACACAAAAAAAGGCGTAAAAGCGAATTATAAATATATTTTATTATTAAAGTACATATCATATATGCGCTCGGTTTTATATTATATATTACCAAAGAGTCTATATGAATATATACAGATAAATTTTAAATTTATCATCAAAATACAAATGATTTAACTCAATATTATATATTGGTTAAACAAAAATTGTACATGTGTGGATACAATAATGACGTATGTCGAACAAAAATGATATTTTAGAATGAAATATGCATATATAAAGAAAATATTATTACATATTACAAAATATTGTGTTTTAAAGAAGATAAGATATTTCTTTTTTTTAAACATCAATAATTAAAAAACTTGTTATTATTAGTGGCGAAACAAGTATATATTGAAAACAAACGTATACGAATGCTATATAAAAATGGCCGTATTCGATAGAAAACAATCTATAAAATTTATATTGCTAATTTCTATTCAAAAATATGAATGAAATATGAATAAAAACATTATTCTGGTTGATCCTGCCAGTAGTTATATGCTTGTCTCAAAGATTAAGCCATGCATGTCTAAGTACACACGAATTAAAAGTGAAACCGCAAAAGGCTCATTATATCAGTTATGGTTCCTTAGATCGTTAACAGTTACTTGGATAACTGTGGTAATTCTAGAGCTAATACATGCAATTAAAACATGAACCTTATGGGACATGTGCTTTTATTAGGCTAAAACCAAGCGATCGCAAGATCGTTATATTGGTTGAACTCTAGATAACATGCAGATCGTATGGTCTTGTACCGACGACAGATCTTTCAAATGTCTGCCCTATCAACTTTTGATGGTAGTATCTAGGACTACCATGGTTGCAACGGGTAACGGGGAATCAGGGTTCGATTCCGGAGAGGGAGCCTGAGAAACGGCTACCACATCTAAGGAAGGCAGCAGGCGCGTAAATTACCCACTCCCAGCTCGGGGAGGTAGTGACGAAAAATAACAATACAGGACTCATATCCGAGGCCCTGTAATTGGAATGAGTACACTTTAAATCCTTTAACAAGGACCAATTGGAGGGCAAGTCTGGTGCCAGCAGCCGCGGTAATTCCAGCTCCAATAGCGTATATTAAAGTTGTTGCGGTTAAAACGTTCGTAGTTGAACTTGTGCTTCATACGGGTAGTACAACTTACAATTGTGGTTAGTACTATACCTTTATGTATGTAAGCGTATTACCGGTGGAGTTCTTACATGTGCTTAGATACTTGTATTTATTCATATGTTCCTCCTATTTAAAAACCTGCATTAGTGCTCTTAAACGAGTGTTATTGTGGGCCGGTACAATTACTTTGAACAAATTAGAGTGCTTAAAGCAGGCTTCAAATGCCTGAATATTCTGTGCATGGGATAATGAAATAAGACCTCTGTTCTGCTTTCATTGGTTTTCAGATCAAGAGGTAATGATTAATAGAAGCAGTTTGGGGGCATTAGTATTACGACGCGAGAGGTGAAATTCTTGGACCGTCGTAAGACTAACTTAAGCGAAAGCATTTGCCAAAGATGTTTTCATTAATCAAGAACGAAAGTTAGAGGTTCGAAGGCGATCAGATACCGCCCTAGTTCTAACCATAAACGATGCCAGCTAGCAATTGGGTGTAGCTACTTTTATGGCTCTCTCAGTCGCTTCCCGGGAAACCAAAGCTTTTGGGCTCCGGGGGAAGTATGGTTGCAAAGCTGAAACTTAAAGGAATTGACGGAAGGGCACCACCAGGAGTGGAGCCTGCGGCTTAATTTGACTCAACACGGGAAAACTTACCAGGTCCGAACATAAGTGTGTAAGACAGATTGATAGCTCTTTCTCGAATCTATGGGTGGTGGTGCATGGCCGTTCTTAGTTCGTGGAGTGATTTGTCTGGTTAATTCCGATAACGAACGAGACTCAAATATATTAAATAGATATCTTCAGGATTATGGTGTTGAAGCTTATATAGCCTTCATTCATGGTGGCAGTAAAATGTTTATTGTGTTTGAATGTGTTTATATAAGTGGAGCCGTACCTGTTGGTTTGTCCCATTATAAGGACACTAGCTTCTTAAATGGACAAATTGCGTCTAGCAATAATGAGATTGAGCAATAACAGGTCTGTGATGCCCTTAGATGTCCTGGGCTGCACGCGCGCTACAATGAAAGTATCAACGTGTATTTCCTAGACCGAGAGGTCCGGGTAAACCGCTGAACCACTTTCATGCTTGGGATTGTGAACTGAAACTGTTCACATGAACTTGGAATTCCCAGTAAGTGTGAGTCATTAACTCGCATTGATTACGTCCCTGCCCTTTGTACACACCGCCCGTCGCTACTACCGATTGAATTATTTAGTGAGGTCTCCGGACGTGATCACTGTGACGCCTTGTGTGTTACGGTTGTTTCGCAAAAGTTGACCGAACTTGATTATTTAGAGGAAGTAAAAGTCGTAACAAGGTTTCCGTAGGTGAACCTGCGGAAGGATCATTATTGTTTAATATCCTTACCGTTAATAAAAAAATTTGTTTTTATTATAATAACATTATTATAGTAATACAAATAAAATATTAAATTGCCAAAAATATGATCTATATATATAGATCAAATACAATTTCGAAAAAGCAAGTCGAAATATAATAATTGTAATAAGAAATATATAATATATAAATATATTATTGCAATAAATAAGAGAAATAAATAAGCAAGAAAGCGAAAGCAAACAAATAACAAATTCGAACAAGCAAATCGAAATTATTTGATATTATTATTATATTGTATATTAAATGCAATTAATAAAACACTGTGTGTATATGGACCATAATATACACGCGTTGCGATATGTATTGTTCATCTCAGTTATGCGCATACATTGGATAATGCAACAACCTAAAATGTACAATGTTGTACCTGATTAATACAGGTTAATGTTTTATATAAATTTCAATATATATCGCTAAAAAGTATTTAATACCGTAAATGCCATTAAAAAAATACTTGATATATTATTGGTTATATGAAACTAAGACATTTCGCAGCATTCGTTTTAGGTATAAAAATAAATTTATTGAAGGAATTGATATATGCCAGTAAAATGGTGTATTTTTAATTTCTTTCAATAAAAACATATATGACAAAATTAACAAACCAATATATAAAACTCTAAGCGGTGGATCACTCGGCTCATGGGTCGATGAAGAACGCAGCAAACTGTGCGTCATCGTGTGAACTGCAGGACACATGAACATCGACATTTTGAACGCATATCGCAGTCCATGCTGTTATGTACTTTAATTAATTTTATAGTGCTGCTTGGACTACATATGGTTGAGGGTTGTAAGACTATGCTAATTAAGTTGTTTATACAAATTTTATAATGAAATTTTATAAGCATATGGTATATTATTGGATAATAATAATTTAATTATTTTATTCATAATATTAACAAATATATGAAAAACATTATCTCACATTAGTAAATTAATTTGAATGTGAAAAACGAAGAGAAATATTTTCTTTTTCAATCAAATAATACTGAGAAATGTCTAGCATAAAAAATTTATCTAGAATTGTCTCTTATTAACGATTAGAAAATAGAAAGCCGTTGACTATATTATTATTCTTCGTTGATTCGTTAGACCAAACAAATGCCATACAAATATATATATATATAAATATAACGAATTTAATAAAATGTTTTATCATTATATATAAAGAATTAATTGCAAATAAAAGTTATACACAACCTCAACTCATATGGGACTACCCCCTGAATTTAAGCATATTAATTAGGGGAGGAAAAGAAACTAACCAGGATTTTCTTAGTAGCGGCGAGCGAAAAGAAATCAGTTCAGCACTAAGTCACTTTGTCTATATGGCAAATGTGAGATGCAGTGTATGGAGCGTCAATATTCTAGTATGAGAAATTAACGATTTAAGTCCTTCTTAAATGAGGCCATTTACCCATAGAGGGTGCCAGGCCCGTATAACGTTAATGATTACTAGATGATGTTTCCAAAGAGTCGTGTTGCTTGATAGTGCAGCACTAAGTGGGTGGTAAACTCCATCTAAAACTAAATATAACCATGAGACCGATAGTAAACAAGTACCGTGAGGGAAAGTTGAAAAGAACTCTGAATAGAGAGTTAAACAGTACGTGAAACTGCTTAGAGGTTAAGCCCGATGAACCTGAATATCCGTTATGGAAAATTCATCATTAAAATTGTAATATTTAAACAATATTATGATAATAGTGTGCATTTTTTCCATATAAGGACATTGTAATCTATTAGCATACAAAATTTATCATAAAATATAACTTATAGTTTATTCAAATTAATTTGCTTGCATTTTAACACAGAATAAATGTTATTAATTTGATAAAGTGCTGATAGATTTATATGAATACAGTGCGTTAATTTTTCGGAATTATATAATGGCATAATTATCATTGATTTTTGTGTTTATTATATGCACTTGTATGATTAACAATGCGAAAGATTCAGGATACCTTCGGGACCCGTCTTGAAACACGGACCAAGGAGTCTAACATATGTGCAAGTTATTGGGATATAAACCTAATAGCGTAATTAACTTGACTAATAATGGGATTAGTTTTTTAACTATTTATAGCTAATTAACACAATCCCGGGGCGTTCTATATAGTTATGTATAATGATATTTATATTATTTATGCCTCTAACTGGAACGTACCTTGAGCATATATGCTGTGACCCGAAAGATGGTGAACTATACTTGATCAGGTTGAAGTCAGGGGAAACCCTGATGGAAGACCGAAACAGTTCTGACGTGCAAATCGATTGTCAGAATTGAGTATAGGGGCGAAAGACCAATCGAACCATCTAGTAGCTGGTTCCTTCCGAAGTTTCCCTCAGGATAGCTGGTGCATTTTAATGTTATATAAAATAATCTTATCTGGTAAAGCGAATGATTAGAGGCCTTAGGGTCGAAACGATCTTAACCTATTCTCAAACTTTAAATGGGTAAGAACCTTAACTTTCTTGATATGAAGTTCAAGGTTATGATATAATGTGCCCAGTGGGCCACTTTTGGTAAGCAGAACTGGCGCTGTGGGATGAACCAAACGTAATGTTACGGTGCCCAAATTAACAACTCATGCAGATACCATGAAAGGCGTTGGTTGCTTAAAACAGCAGGACGGTGATCATGGAAGTCGAAATCCGCTAAGGAGTGTGTAACAACTCACCTGCCGAAGCAACTAGCCCTTAAAATGGATGGCGCTTAAGTTGTATACCTATACATTACCGCTAAAGTAGATGATTTATATTACTTGTGATATAAATTTTGAAACTTTAGTGAGTAGGAAGGTACAATGGTATGCGTAGAAGTGTTTGGCGCAAGCCTGCATGGAGCTGCCATTGGTACAGATCTTGGTGGTAGTAGCAAATAATCGAATGAGACCTTGGAGGACTGAAGTGGAGAAGGGTTTCGTGTGAACAGTGGTTGATCACGAGTTAGTCGGTCCTAAGTTCAAGGCGAAAGCCGAAAATTTTCAAGTAAAACACAAATGCCATACAAATATATTATATTATATAAATCAAGCTAATTAATATACTTGAATAATTTTGAACGAAAGGGAATACGGTTCCAATTCCGTAACCTGTTGAGTATCCGTTTGTTATTAAATATGGGCCTCGTGCTCATCCTGGCAACAGGAACGACCATAAAGAAGCCGTCGAGAGATATCGGAAGAGTTTTCTTTTCTGTTTTATAGCCGTACTACCATGGAAGTCTTTCGCAGAGAGATATGGTAGATGGGCTAGAAGAGCATGACATATACTGTTGTGTCGATATTTTCTCCTCGGACCTTGAAAATTTATGGTGGGGACACGCAAACTTCTCAACAGGCCGTACCAATATCCGCAGCTGGTCTCCAAGGTGAAGAGTCTCTAGTCGATAGAATAATGTAGGTAAGGGAAGTCGGCAAATTAGATCCGTAACTTCGGGATAAGGATTGGCTCTGAAGATTGAGATAGTCGGGCTTGATTGGGAAACAATAACATGGTTTATGTGCTCGTTCTGGGTAAATAGAGTGTCTGGCATTTATGTTGGTCACTTGTTCCCCGGATAGTTTAGTTACGTAGCCAATTGTGGAACTTTCTTGCTAAAATTTTTAAGAATACTAATTGGGTTAAACCAATTAGTTCTTATTAATTATAACGATTATCAATTAACAATCAATTCAGAACTGGCACGGACTTGGGGAATCCGACTGTCTAATTAAAACAAAGCATTGTGATGGCCCTAGCGGGTGTTGACACAATGTGATTTCTGCCCAGTGCTCTGAATGTCAAAGTGAAGAAATTCAAGTAAGCGCGGGTCAACGGCGGGAACTGGAATTTAGGTATGCAGAAGGGGAATATTATTCTGTAATTCATAAGTCATATCCTCGGATGTGCAGAAGGGGAATATTATTCTGTAATTCATAAGTCATATCTAGATTCAAGTCGACTCAAAACCTCCTCGTGGTGTTCCCCGGTAATGTTATACAGCGTGCTTTACTGTTTAACAGCCAATTTGAGCGGCGAATATATTTCCCATAGGGCTGGTTACCCTATGGGAAATTAACATATTGGAACTACAAATATAAATGAAAACAGGCCTCGGATACTAGTGGAAAATTCGTTGACGACCCGACCCCCTGTGGATCTCTTCCCAGGGGATGCCCAATATGAACCAAGCGCATCGGCTACTCCGGTTGGAGGGGTACCATGCACAATATGTGGCCGGTCCTTTACAAGCAAAAGAGGACTCGGTGTTCACATGAGATCTCAACACCCAGACGAACTTGATGATATTCGTCGACGTGTTGATATCAAGGCAAGATGGTGTGAGGAAGAGAAGATGATGATGGCGAGAAAGGAGGTTGAGCTCACGGCAAATGGTATCAAACACATTAATAAGCAACTAGCGGTATTTTTCACGAACCGTAGCGTCGAAGCAATTAAAAAGCTGAGACAGAGGGACGATTATAAGGAGAAAATCGAGCAGATAAGGGGGCAATCTGCTCTCGTCCCAGAAGTTGCAAATCTAACCATACGGCGCCGCCCTAGTAATAGTGAGCAAAACCCCCAAGTACCAACGTCTGAAACATCTCCAATCACACCATTAGAACAGTCGAACAGTGGAATCTTGTTGGCGCTACGCGGGTATAGCCCCGTAGTTTGTCCTTCCAGATGGAGAGCCCAAGAACTGCAAACTATCATTGATAGGGCGCAGATCGAGGGGAAGGAAACCACTCTCCAGTGTTTATCCGCTTATCTTCAGGGAATTTTTCCGACACAGGGTGCAAGACGCACGCTGACGAGGCCGGCACGGCGGCCTCGGAATAGAAGAGAAAGCAGAAGGCAGCAGTACGCTGTCATCCAGCGAAACTGGGATAAGCATAAAGGAAGGTGCATTAAGTCAATACTTGAGGAAACTGATGAGTCGGTAATGCCAAACCGAGAATTTATGGAACCCTATTGGAGGGAGGTAATGACTCAGCCCAGCCCAAGCTCTTGCGACGATATAGTGACAACTCCAGTTCACTCGCTTGAGAGGGTTTGGTCCGCTATTACAAAGCGCGAACTTAGGGCATCAGCAGTCGCATTATCTAGCTCTCCGGGGCCTGACGGAATAACTCCAAAATCTGCTAAGGAGGTGCCGTCAGGCATTATGCTTCGCATAATGAACCTAATTCTATGGTGCGGTAAATTACCTCGCTTTATCCGACTGGCCAGAACCATCTTCATTCCGAAGACGGGGACGGCAATGCGACCGCAAGACTTTCGTCCAATATCGGTGCCATCAGTATTGGTAAGACAGCTAAATGCAATATTGGCAACCCGGTTGACCTCATCAGTTGATTGGGACCCGCGTCAGCGGGGCTTCTTACCTACAGACGGATGCGCCGATAATGCGACGATAGTCGACTTAGTCCTGAGGAGTAGCCATAAAAGCTATAGATCTTGCTACATAGCCAATCTGGATGTAAGCAAGGCATTTGACTCTTTGTCACATGCATCTATATATAACACCCTAAAAGCTTATGGCGCACCAAAGGACTTCGTCGACTACGTACAAAGTTCGTACGAGGTTGGTGGTACTAGTCTCTGCGGAGAAGGTTGGAGTTCAGAGGAATTCGTCCCTGCGAGAGGAGTGAAGCAGGGTGACCCTTTGTCTCCTATTCTATTTAATCTGGTCATTGACCGGTTACTTAGAGCCTACCCCAAAGAAATTGGTACCAAGGTTGGAACTGCCATGACAAACGCGGCCGCGTTTGCAGACGATTTGGTCCTTTTTGCGGAAACTCGAATGGGGCTTCAACAACTGCTTGACAAGACAGTTAGCTATCTGGCTACTGTTGGACTCACCCTTAATGCTGACAAGTGTTTCACTATCGGTATTAAGGGTCAGCCGAAACAGAAGTGTACTGTGTTAGATCCACATACCTTCCGAGTCGGCTTGAACGGGTGTCCGGCATTGAAGCGAACTAACGAGTGGAAGTATTTAGGCATCATTTTTAATGCAAACGGGAGGGTCAAGTGCAACCCAGCCGAGGACATTGGTCCAAAGCTACAAAGGTTGTCACAAGCCCCTCTTAAGCCTCAACAGAAGATATTTGCCCTTCGAACCGTCCTTATCCCACAACTCTATCACAAGCTAACCCTTGGGAGTGTGACGATAGGTGTGTTACGAAAATCCGACAAATTGATACGATTCTATGTGCGTAAATGGCTAGATTTACCACCGGATGTGCCAATAGCATTCGTTCACGCCCCCCCAAAGTGTGGGGGACTCGGGATTCCATCACTAAGATGGATGGCTCCGATGCTTCGTCTAAGACGATTGAGCAATATAAAATGGCCTCACTTCGAGCAATCCGAAGTGGCCAGCTCTTTCATCGAAGACGAAATGCAAAGGGCCCGAGTTAGGTTGCTAGCGGAACAAAATGAAATGCTAACACGTCCGGCAATAGAAGAGTATTGGGCAAATAGATTGTTCGTGTCTGTTGATGGCCACGGTCTCCGTGAAGCGGGCCATTATGGTCCACAACACGGATGGGTTAGTCAACCCACGCGTTTGCTAACAGGGAAGGAATATAGAGACGGAATTAAACTGCGGATAAATGCCCTACCCACGAAGTCTCGTACTACGAGGGGAAGGCACGAATTGGATCGACAGTGTCGTGCAGGATGTGATGCTCCCGAAACATCAAACCACATCATGCAAAAATGCTATCGCTCGCATGGGAGGCGGGTAGCTAGACACAACTGCGTAGTAAATCGAATCAAGCGGGGACTTGAGGAGAGAGGCTGCGTGGTCATTGTTGAGCCAAGTCTGCAGGGCGAATCCGGCCTCAATAAACCCGACCTGGTGGTACTCCGACCAAATCACATTGATGTGATCGACATTCAGGTGACAAATGACGGACACTCTTTGGACGATGCGCACCAGCGCAAAATCCAAAGATACGATACCCCGGACATAAGACGCGAATTGCGGCGCAAATTCGTAGCGACAGGTGATATTGAGTTTCATTCTGCCACTATTAACTGGCGGGGGATCTGGAGTGGTCAATCCGTAAAACGGTTGATTGCGAAGGGCCTTCTTAATAAATATGATAGCCATATCATAAGTATACAGGTAATAAGAGGAAGTCTTGGCTGTTTTAGACAGTTCATGTATTATGGTGGATACTCAAGAGGCTGGACGTAGCTTATGCCTTGGTTCAAATATAAATGCCGGCTGCCTTGGCAAAACATCAAATAAGGCATAAACATCGCACAACAACAACATATAAGGATGGTTTTAGTACGTATGCGTTGTGGAACCCTCAAAGTGAAGAAGGTTCAGATAGAGCAATGAATCGTGCATGCTAGACAAACTGTGACCACACAAGGTGATGGCAGACCTAGTATCTTTCGAAGATTTCCATGCCTTAGCGATCAAAAAAAAAAAAAAAAAAAAAATAGCCAAATGCCTCGTCATCTAATTAGTGACGCGCATGAATGGATTAACGAGATTCCTACTGTCCCTATCTACTATCTAGCGAAACCACAGCCAAGGGAACGGGCTTGGAATAATTAGCGGGGAAAGAAGACCCTTTTGAGCTTGACTCTAATCTGGCAGTGTAAGGAGACATAAGAGGTGTAGAATAAGTGGGAGATATTAGACTTCGGTTTGGTATCGCCAATGAAATACCACTACTCTTATTGTTTCCTTACTTACTTGATTAAATGGAACGTGTATCATTTCCTAGCCATTATACGGATATATTTATTATATCTTATGGTATTGGGTTTTGATGCAAGCTTCTTGATCAAAGTATCACGAGTTTGTTATATAATCGCAAACAAATTCTTTAATAAAACGGTGCATTTATGTATTTTTGATTTGAAAATTTGGTATAACTCCAATTACTCAGGTATGATCCAATTCAAGGACATTGCCAGGTAGGGAGTTTGACTGGGGCGGTACATCTCTCAAATAATAACGGAGGTGTCCCAAGGCCAGCTCAGTGCGGACAGAAACCACACATAGAGCAAAAGGGCAAATGCTGACTTGATCTCGGTGTTCAGTACACACAGGGACAGCAAAAGCTCGGCCTATCGATCCTTTTGGTTTAAAGAGTTTTTAACAAGAGGTGTCAGAAAAGTTACCATAGGGATAACTGGCTTGTGGCGGCCAAGCGTTCATAGCGACGTCGCTTTTTGATCCTTCGATGTCGGCTCTTCCTATCATTGTGAAGCAAAATTCACCAAGCGTTGGATTGTTCACCCATGCAAGGGAACGTGAGCTGGGTTTAGACCGTCGTGAGACAGGTTAGTTTTACCCTACTAATGACAAAACGTTGTTGCGACAGCATTCCTGCGTAGTACGAGAGGAACCGCAGGTACGGACCAATGGCACAATACTTGTTCGAGCGAACAGTGGTATGACGCTACGTCCGTTGGATTATGCCTGAACGCCTCTAAGGTCGTATCCGTGCTGGACTGCAATGATAAATAAGGGGCAATTTGCATTGTATGGCTTCTAAACCATTTAAAGTTTATAATTTACTTTATAAACGACAATGGATGTGATGCCAATGTAATTTGTAACATAGTAAATTGGGAGGATCTTTGATCACCTGATGCCGCGCTAGTTACATATAAAAGCATTATTTAATACAATGACAAAGCCTAGAATCAATTGTAAACGACTTTTGTAACAGGCAAGGTGTTGTAAGTGGTTGAGCAGCTGCCATACTGCGATCCACTGAAGCTTATCCTTTGCTTGATGATTCGATAATAAAGATGTTGCAAGCGGCATAATAATTTATGCTTGCTTGCAACGGCGCGCCACTTTGTGGTTAGCAAAAGGTCTAGTAATATAAGAGACCTATAAAAAAATCAATATATTATTATAAATAAATATTGAACAAACAAAATGCATCGTCATCTTTATTAGTGACGCGATGATAAAGTGGCAAACATATTCCATGTATAAATATTCCTATGGTATTTTGATAATGCAAGTAAAGAGGACATATATAAAAGTAAGTATATGTTCCTCCAATGGTAGCAGCGGTTGGTTGGTTGGTGTCTGCTCCTCTTATTGTTCAAAACTTATGTTATGGTAGCAAGTCTGTATCGTCATATTATTAGTGACGCGAAAAATTAGTGGCAAACAATATTCGATGTATAAATATTCCTATGGTATTAATATTCAAATGAAGAGACCATTTAAATAAAGAGGACATATATAAAAGTAAGTATATGTTCCTCCAATGGTAGCAGCGGTTGGTTGGTTGGTGTCTGCTCCTCTTATTGTTCAAAACTTATGTTATGGTAGCAAGTCTGTATCGTCATATTATAAGTGACGCGAAAAATTAATGGCAAACATATTCGATGTATATAAATATTCCTATGGTATTCAAATTCAAGTAAAGAGACCATTAAAGTACAGAGAGAGGCCATATAATAAGTAAGTATATGTTCCTCCAATGGTAGCAGTGGTTGGTTGGTTGGTTGGTTGGCGGCTGCTCCTCTTATTGTTCAAAACTTATGTTATGGTAGCAAGTCTGTATCGTCATATTATAAGTGACGCGAAAAATTAGTGGCAAACATATTCGATGTATAAATATTCCTATGGTATTGAAATTCAAATAAAGAGACCATTAAAATAAAGAGGACATATATAAAAGTAAGTAATGGTAGCGGCGGTTGGTTGGTTGGCGGCTGCTCTTATTGTTCAAAACTTATGTTATCAATATGAGTTTGGCAATACAATAAAGAAGACCAATCTAATCCATATAAGACTAAATGGATTATATGGATATGCTTAGGAAACCCATATATTAATAAAAAAAAATTTATGTATAGAAAATTATACATATATGTATTTATATAAATGAATCGTATGGATATGGCTTATAGTAGATATAATACCTTTAAGGCATATTAATGTATAATATAGTAAATATATATACGTTGAAATATAAATGCATTTTTATATATATGGCAGCATATAAGTGTCATATGAAAAATAATAGAGTTTACCCATATATCACTGAAATGAGATATATAAACCTAGTGAGGGGCGGCACTAGTGAATGAATCGTATAGATATGGCTTACAGGTATAATACCTATATGTCATAATATGGTTTAATATTATAAATATACATTGAAATATGAATGAATTGTATAGATATGGCTTTTAAATGCCATATGCATAAGAATAAATAGAATGATTAACACTTATATCACTGAAATAAGATATAAAAACCTAGTGAAGGGTGGCACTAGTACTGTAAACATGATTTTGGCAGAGCTCGGGGTAAAAAACTACTATAGGGAGGTGGTCGTTGGCGGGCCCCTCCTCGTATTGGTCAAAACCTATGTTATACATATGAGGTTGTCAATACTATAAAGAACGCCAAGCATATCCATATAAATGTATGGATATGCATACAAATCCATACAAAAGTGAAAAAAAAATAATGTATTGAAAAATATACATATATTTATATAAGTGAATCGTATGGATATGTCTTATAGGTATAATACCTATAAGGCATAACAATGTATAATCTAGCAAATATACATCGAAATATGCAGGAATTGTATAGATATGGCATATAAATGCCATATACATAAGAATAAATTGTATATCAATGCAATAAGATATATAAACCTAGTGAGGGGCGGCACTAGTAAATGAATCGTATGGATATGGCTTATAGGTATAATACCTATAAGGCATAATAATGTATAATATAATAAATATACATTAAAACATGATTGAATTATATAGATATGGCATATAAATGCCATATACTTAAGAATAAATGGTAAAATTTACCCGTATATCACTTAAACACGATATATAAACCTAGTGAGGGTGACGCTAGTACTGTAAACATGCTTTTGGTAGATAATGGGTCCAAAATCTACTATAGGGAGGTGGTCGTTGGCGGGCCCCTCCTCGTATTGGTCAAAACCTATGTTATGCATATAAGTTTGTCAATACTATTAAGACCGCCAAGCATATCCATATAAATGTATGGATATGCATAAAAATCCATACAAAAGTGAAAAAAAATAATGTATTGAAAAATATACATATATTTATATAAGTGAATCGTATGGATATGGCTTATAGGTATAATACCTATAAGGCATAACAATGTATAATCTAGCAAGTATACATCGAAATATGAAGGAATTGTATAGATATGGCATATAAATGCCATATACATAAGAATAAATTGTATATCAATGCAATAAGATATATAAACCTAGTGAGGGGCGGCACTAGTAAATGAATCGTATGGATATGGCTTATAGGTATAATACCTATAAGGCATAATAATGTATAATATAATAAATATACATTAAAACATGATTGAATTATATAGATATGGCATATAAATGCCATATACTTAAGAATAAATGGTAAAATTTACCCGTATATCACTGAAACACGATATATAAACCTAGTGAGGGTGACACTAGTACTGTAAACATGCTTTTAGAAGATCATGGGTCCAAAAACTACTATAGGGAGGTGGTCGTTGGCGGGCCCCTCCTCGTATTGGTCAAAACCTATGTTATGCATATAAGTTTGTCAATACTATTAAGACCGCCAAGCATATCCATATAAATGTATGGATATGCATAAAAATCCATACAAAAGTGAAAAAAAATAATGTATTGAAAAATATACATATATTTATATAAGTGAATCGTATGGATATGGCTTATAGGTATAATACCTATAAGGCATAACAATGTATAATCTAGCAAGTATACATCGAAATATGAAGGAATTGTATAGATATGCCATATAAATGCCATATAAATAAGAATAAATTGTATATCAATGCAATAAGATATATAAACCTAGTGAGGGGCGGCACTAGTAAATGAATCGTATGGATATGGCTTATAGGTATAATACCTATAAGGCATAATAATGTATAATATAATAAATATACATTAAAATATGATTGAATTATATAGATATGGCATATAAATGCCATATACTTAAGAATAAATGGTAAAATTTACCCGTATATCACTGAAACACGATATATAAACCTAGTGAGGGTGACACTAGTACTGTAAACATGCTTTTAGAAGATCATGGGTCCAAAAACTACTATAGGGAGGTGGTCGTTGGCGGGCCCCTCCTCGTATTGGTCAAAACTTATGTTATGCGTATGCATATGATTTTGTCAATACTATAAAGAAAACTTGTTTTGTACATACAAAACTAAATGAATTATATGGATATTGAAAAATAAATGGGTGGTTGGCAAAGAGAATTGAAAATACCCGAATTGAAGATATTGGGTTCAAAAACTACTATAGGGTGGTGTAGCAAATAAAGTTAAGACCATATATCCATATAATGGATATACACATGTATTCTCTTATTATAAGAAAGAATACCATATGGTTGGTTGGTAAAGATAATTGAAAATACCCGAATTGAAGATTACGGGTTCAAAAACTATTATATGGTGATGTAGCAAATAAAATGAAGATGATATATCCATATAATGGAAATATATGTGTATTCACTTATTATAAGAGAGAGTTTCAAATGGTTTGGTGGCAAAGACAATTGAAAATACCCGAATTAAAGATAATGAGTCCAAAAACTACTATAGGATGGTCAATGGGCCGGCCATCTCCTATTGACAATAGTCGGTAGATAAGATATTATCCGTCAAATTTGTTTCTGTGTTCATTTATGAATATGGGACTTGGCTCCGCGGTTAATATTTTAAGCCCAAGATAATAAAGTCGAAACAAAGGCCAAGTGTTTCTATTATACATAGAATAACAAATTGTTTCCCAATTTTATCGTTAATAAACCTATTTAAAACCAAAAGAGGCAGGATTGCTAGATATACATTGTAAATGTATATTTGACCTTTCTGCCTCTATCTTAACTATTTAATATTAGTTTACACAAAAAAAGGCGTAAAAGCGAATTATAAATATATTTTATTATTAAAGTACATATCATATATGCGCTCGGTTTTATATTATATATTACCAAAGAGTCTATATGAATATATACAGATAAATTTTAAATTTATCATCAAAATACAAATGATTTAACTCAATATTATATATTGGTTAAACAAAAATTGTACATGTGTGGATACAATAATGACGTATGTCGAACAAAAATGATATTTTAGAATGAAATATGCATATATAAAGAAAATATTATTACATATTACAAAATATTGTGTTTTAAAGAAGATAAGATATTTCTTTTTTTTAAACATCAATAATTAAAAAACTTGTTATTATTAGTGGCGAAACAAGTATATATTGAAAACAAACGTATACGAATGCTATATAAAAATGGCCGTATTCGATAG
>NC_092085.1:45000-87500 GCF_043229965.1 Drosophila suzukii | reverse complement strand
TAATGTTTTATATAAATTTCAATATATATCGCTAAAAAGTATTTAATACCGTAAATGCCATTAAAAAAATACTTGATATATTATTGGTTATATGAAACTAAGACATTTCGCAGCATTCGTTTTAGGTATAAAAATAAATTTATTGAAGGAATTGATATATGCCAGTAAAATGGTGTATTTTTAATTTCTTTCAATAAAAACATATATGACAAAATTAACAAACCAATATATAAAACTCTAAGCGGTGGATCACTCGGCTCATGGGTCGATGAAGAACGCAGCAAACTGTGCGTCATCGTGTGAACTGCAGGACACATGAACATCGACATTTTGAACGCATATCGCAGTCCATGCTGTTATGTACTTTAATTAATTTTATAGTGCTGCTTGGACTACATATGGTTGAGGGTTGTAAGACTATGCTAATTAAGTTGTTTATACAAATTTTATAATGAAATTTTATAAGCATATGGTATATTATTGGATAATAATAATTTAATTATTTTATTCATAATATTAACAAATATATGAAAAACATTATCTCACATTAGTAAATTAATTTGAATGTGAAAAACGAAGAGAAATATTTTCTTTTTCAATCAAATAATACTGAGAAATGTCTAGCATAAAAAATTTATCTAGAATTGTCTCTTATTAACGATTAGAAAATAGAAAGCCGTTGACTATATTATTATTCTTCGTTGATTCGTTAGACCAAACAAATGCCATACAAATATATATATATATAAATATAACGAATTTAATAAAATGTTTTATCATTATATATAAAGAATTAATTGCAAATAAAAGTTATACACAACCTCAACTCATATGGGACTACCCCCTGAATTTAAGCATATTAATTAGGGGAGGAAAAGAAACTAACCAGGATTTTCTTAGTAGCGGCGAGCGAAAAGAAATCAGTTCAGCACTAAGTCACTTTGTCTATATGGCAAATGTGAGATGCAGTGTATGGAGCGTCAATATTCTAGTATGAGAAATTAACGATTTAAGTCCTTCTTAAATGAGGCCATTTACCCATAGAGGGTGCCAGGCCCGTATAACGTTAATGATTACTAGATGATGTTTCCAAAGAGTCGTGTTGCTTGATAGTGCAGCACTAAGTGGGTGGTAAACTCCATCTAAAACTAAATATAACCATGAGACCGATAGTAAACAAGTACCGTGAGGGAAAGTTGAAAAGAACTCTGAATAGAGAGTTAAACAGTACGTGAAACTGCTTAGAGGTTAAGCCCGATGAACCTGAATATCCGTTATGGAAAATTCATCATTAAAATTGTAATATTTAAACAATATTATGATAATAGTGTGCATTTTTTCCATATAAGGACATTGTAATCTATTAGCATACAAAATTTATCATAAAATATAACTTATAGTTTATTCAAATTAATTTGCTTGCATTTTAACACAGAATAAATGTTATTAATTTGATAAAGTGCTGATAGATTTATATGAATACAGTGCGTTAATTTTTCGGAATTATATAATGGCATAATTATCATTGATTTTTGTGTTTATTATATGCACTTGTATGATTAACAATGCGAAAGATTCAGGATACCTTCGGGACCCGTCTTGAAACACGGACCAAGGAGTCTAACATATGTGCAAGTTATTGGGATATAAACCTAATAGCGTAATTAACTTGACTAATAATGGGATTAGTTTTTTAACTATTTATAGCTAATTAACACAATCCCGGGGCGTTCTATATAGTTATGTATAATGATATTTATATTATTTATGCCTCTAACTGGAACGTACCTTGAGCATATATGCTGTGACCCGAAAGATGGTGAACTATACTTGATCAGGTTGAAGTCAGGGGAAACCCTGATGGAAGACCGAAACAGTTCTGACGTGCAAATCGATTGTCAGAATTGAGTATAGGGGCGAAAGACCAATCGAACCATCTAGTAGCTGGTTCCTTCCGAAGTTTCCCTCAGGATAGCTGGTGCATTTTAATGTTATATAAAATAATCTTATCTGGTAAAGCGAATGATTAGAGGCCTTAGGGTCGAAACGATCTTAACCTATTCTCAAACTTTAAATGGGTAAGAACCTTAACTTTCTTGATATGAAGTTCAAGGTTATGATATAATGTGCCCAGTGGGCCACTTTTGGTAAGCAGAACTGGCGCTGTGGGATGAACCAAACGTAATGTTACGGTGCCCAAATTAACAACTCATGCAGATACCATGAAAGGCGTTGGTTGCTTAAAACAGCAGGACGGTGATCATGGAAGTCGAAATCCGCTAAGGAGTGTGTAACAACTCACCTGCCGAAGCAACTAGCCCTTAAAATGGATGGCGCTTAAGTTGTATACCTATACATTACCGCTAAAGTAGATGATTTATATTACTTGTGATATAAATTTTGAAACTTTAGTGAGTAGGAAGGTACAATGGTATGCGTAGAAGTGTTTGGCGCAAGCCTGCATGGAGCTGCCATTGGTACAGATCTTGGTGGTAGTAGCAAATAATCGAATGAGACCTTGGAGGACTGAAGTGGAGAAGGGTTTCGTGTGAACAGTGGTTGATCACGAGTTAGTCGGTCCTAAGTTCAAGGCGAAAGCCGAAAATTTTCAAGTAAAACACAAATGCCATACAAATATATTATATTATATAAATCAAGCTAATTAATATACTTGAATAATTTTGAACGAAAGGGAATACGGTTCCAATTCCGTAACCTGTTGAGTATCCGTTTGTTATTAAATATGGGCCTCGTGCTCATCCTGGCAACAGGAACGACCATAAAGAAGCCGTCGAGAGATATCGGAAGAGTTTTCTTTTCTGTTTTATAGCCGTACTACCATGGAAGTCTTTCGCAGAGAGATATGGTAGATGGGCTAGAAGAGCATGACATATACTGTTGTGTCGATATTTTCTCCTCGGACCTTGAAAATTTATGGTGGGGACACGCAAACTTCTCAACAGGCCGTACCAATATCCGCAGCTGGTCTCCAAGGTGAAGAGTCTCTAGTCGATAGAATAATGTAGGTAAGGGAAGTCGGCAAATTAGATCCGTAACTTCGGGATAAGGATTGGCTCTGAAGATTGAGATAGTCGGGCTTGATTGGGAAACAATAACATGGTTTATGTGCTCGTTCTGGGTAAATAGAGTGTCTGGCATTTATGTTGGTCACTTGTTCCCCGGATAGTTTAGTTACGTAGCCAATTGTGGAACTTTCTTGCTAAAATTTTTAAGAATACTAATTGGGTTAAACCAATTAGTTCTTATTAATTATAACGATTATCAATTAACAATCAATTCAGAACTGGCACGGACTTGGGGAATCCGACTGTCTAATTAAAACAAAGCATTGTGATGGCCCTAGCGGGTGTTGACACAATGTGATTTCTGCCCAGTGCTCTGAATGTCAAAGTGAAGAAATTCAAGTAAGCGCGGGTCAACGGCGGGAGTAACTATGACTCTCTTAAGGTAGCCAAATGCCTCGTCATCTAATTAGTGACGCGCATGAATGGATTAACGAGATTCCTACTGTCCCTATCTACTATCTAGCGAAACCACAGCCAAGGGAACGGGCTTGGAATAATTAGCGGGGAAAGAAGACCCTTTTGAGCTTGACTCTAATCTGGCAGTGTAAGGAGACATAAGAGGTGTAGAATAAGTGGGAGATATTAGACTTCGGTTTGGTATCGCCAATGAAATACCACTACTCTTATTGTTTCCTTACTTACTTGATTAAATGGAACGTGTATCATTTCCTAGCCATTATACGGATATATTTATTATATCTTATGGTATTGGGTTTTGATGCAAGCTTCTTGATCAAAGTATCACGAGTTTGTTATATAATCGCAAACAAATTCTTTAATAAAACGGTGCATTTATGTATTTTTGATTTGAAAATTTGGTATAACTCCAATTACTCAGGTATGATCCAATTCAAGGACATTGCCAGGTAGGGAGTTTGACTGGGGCGGTACATCTCTCAAATAATAACGGAGGTGTCCCAAGGCCAGCTCAGTGCGGACAGAAACCACACATAGAGCAAAAGGGCAAATGCTGACTTGATCTCGGTGTTCAGTACACACAGGGACAGCAAAAGCTCGGCCTATCGATCCTTTTGGTTTAAAGAGTTTTTAACAAGAGGTGTCAGAAAAGTTACCATAGGGATAACTGGCTTGTGGCGGCCAAGCGTTCATAGCGACGTCGCTTTTTGATCCTTCGATGTCGGCTCTTCCTATCATTGTGAAGCAAAATTCACCAAGCGTTGGATTGTTCACCCATGCAAGGGAACGTGAGCTGGGTTTAGACCGTCGTGAGACAGGTTAGTTTTACCCTACTAATGACAAAACGTTGTTGCGACAGCATTCCTGCGTAGTACGAGAGGAACCGCAGGTACGGACCAATGGCACAATACTTGTTCGAGCGAACAGTGGTATGACGCTACGTCCGTTGGATTATGCCTGAACGCCTCTAAGGTCGTATCCGTGCTGGACTGCAATGATAAATAAGGGGCAATTTGCATTGTATGGCTTCTAAACCATTTAAAGTTTATAATTTACTTTATAAACGACAATGGATGTGATGCCAATGTAATTTGTAACATAGTAAATTGGGAGGATCTTTGATCACCTGATGCCGCGCTAGTTACATATAAAAGCATTATTTAATACAATGACAAAGCCTAGAATCAATTGTAAACGACTTTTGTAACAGGCAAGGTGTTGTAAGTGGTTGAGCAGCTGCCATACTGCGATCCACTGAAGCTTATCCTTTGCTTGATGATTCGATAATAAAGATGTTGCAAGCGGCATAATAATTTATGCTTGCTTGCAACGGCGCGCCACTTTGTGGTTAGCAAAAGGTCTAGTAATATAAGAGACCTATAAAAAAATCAATATATTATTATAAATAAATATTGAACAAACAAAATGCATCGTCATCTTTATTAGTGACGCGATGATAAAGTGGCAAACATATTCCATGTATAAATATTCCTATGGTATTTTGATAATGCAAGTAAAGAGGACATATATAAAAGTAAGTATATGTTCCTCCAATGGTAGCAGCGGTTGGTTGGTTGGTGTCTGCTCCTCTTATTGTTCAAAACTTATGTTATGGTAGCAAGTCTGTATCGTCATATTATTAGTGACGCGAAAAATTAGTGGCAAACAATATTCGATGTATAAATATTCCTATGGTATTAATATTCAAATGAAGAGACCATTTAAATAAAGAGGACATATATAAAAGTAAGTATATGTTCCTCCAATGGTAGCAGCGGTTGGTTGGTTGGTGTCTGCTCCTCTTATTGTTCAAAACTTATGTTATGGTAGCAAGTCTGTATCGTCATATTATAAGTGACGCGAAAAATTAATGGCAAACATATTCGATGTATATAAATATTCCTATGGTATTCAAATTCAAGTAAAGAGACCATTAAAGTACAGAGAGAGGCCATATAATAAGTAAGTATATGTTCCTCCAATGGTAGCAGTGGTTGGTTGGTTGGTTGGTTGGCGGCTGCTCCTCTTATTGTTCAAAACTTATGTTATGGTAGCAAGTCTGTATCGTCATATTATAAGTGACGCGAAAAATTAGTGGCAAACATATTCGATGTATAAATATTCCTATGGTATTGAAATTCAAATAAAGAGACCATTAAAATAAAGAGGACATATATAAAAGTAAGTAATGGTAGCGGCGGTTGGTTGGTTGGCGGCTGCTCTTATTGTTCAAAACTTATGTTATCAATATGAGTTTGGCAATACAATAAAGAAGACCAATCTAATCCATATAAGACTAAATGGATTATATGGATATGCTTAGGAAACCCATATATTAATAAAAAAAAATTTATGTATAGAAAATTATACATATATGTATTTATATAAATGAATCGTATGGATATGGCTTATAGTAGATATAATACCTTTAAGGCATATTAATGTATAATATAGTAAATATATATACGTTGAAATATAAATGCATTTTTATATATATGGCAGCATATAAGTGTCATATGAAAAATAATAGAGTTTACCCATATATCACTGAAATGAGATATATAAACCTAGTGAGGGGCGGCACTAGTGAATGAATCGTATAGATATGGCTTACAGGTATAATACCTATATGTCATAATATGGTTTAATATTATAAATATACATTGAAATATGAATGAATTGTATAGATATGGCTTTTAAATGCCATATGCATAAGAATAAATAGAATGATTAACACTTATATCACTGAAATAAGATATAAAAACCTAGTGAAGGGTGGCACTAGTACTGTAAACATGATTTTGGCAGAGCTCGGGGTAAAAAACTACTATAGGGAGGTGGTCGTTGGCGGGCCCCTCCTCGTATTGGTCAAAACCTATGTTATACATATGAGGTTGTCAATACTATAAAGAACGCCAAGCATATCCATATAAATGTATGGATATGCATACAAATCCATACAAAAGTGAAAAAAAAATAATGTATTGAAAAATATACATATATTTATATAAGTGAATCGTATGGATATGTCTTATAGGTATAATACCTATAAGGCATAACAATGTATAATCTAGCAAATATACATCGAAATATGCAGGAATTGTATAGATATGGCATATAAATGCCATATACATAAGAATAAATTGTATATCAATGCAATAAGATATATAAACCTAGTGAGGGGCGGCACTAGTAAATGAATCGTATGGATATGGCTTATAGGTATAATACCTATAAGGCATAATAATGTATAATATAATAAATATACATTAAAACATGATTGAATTATATAGATATGGCATATAAATGCCATATACTTAAGAATAAATGGTAAAATTTACCCGTATATCACTTAAACACGATATATAAACCTAGTGAGGGTGACGCTAGTACTGTAAACATGCTTTTGGAAGATAATGGGTCCAAAAACTACTATAGGGAGGTGGTCGTTGGCGGGCCCCTCCTCGTATTGGTCAAAACCTATGTTATGCATATAAGTTTGTCAATACTATTAAGACCGCCAAGCATATCCATATAAATGTATGGATATGCATAAAAATCCATACAAAAGTGAAAAAAAATAATGTATTGAAAAATATACATATATTTATATAAGTGAATCGTATGGATATGGCTTATAGGTATAATACCTATAAGGCATAACAATGTATAATCTAGCAAGTATACATCGAAATATGAAGGAATTGTATAGATATGGCATATAAATGCCATATACATAAGAATAAATTGTATATCAATGCAATAAGATATATAAACCTAGTGAGGGGCGGCACTAGTAAATGAATCGTATGGATATGGCTTATAGGTATAATACCTATAAGGCATAATAATGTATAATATAATAAATATACATTAAAACATGATTGAATTATATAGATATGGCATATAAATGCCATATACTTAAGAATAAATGGTAAAATTTACCCGTATATCACTGAAACACGATATATAAACCTAGTGAGGGTGACACTAGTACTGTAAACATGCTTTTAGAAGATCATGGGTCCAAAAACT
This sequence comes from Drosophila suzukii, assembly GCF_043229965.1. Classification (NCBI taxonomy): domain Eukaryota; kingdom Metazoa; phylum Arthropoda; class Insecta; order Diptera; family Drosophilidae; genus Drosophila; species Drosophila suzukii. Next base: position 79,962 of record NC_092085.1, on the reverse strand, counting down.
ACTATAGGGAGGTGGTCGTTGGCGGGCCCCTCCTCGTATTGGTCAAAACCTATGTTATGCATATAAGTTTGTCAATACTATTAAGACCGCCAAGCATATCCATATAAATGTATGGATATGCATAAAAATCCATACAAAAGTGAAAAAAAATAATGTATTGAAAAATATACATATATTTATATAAGTGAATCGTATGGATATGGCTTATAGGTATAATACCTATAAGGCATAACAATGTATAATCTAGCAAGTATACATCGAAATATGAAGGAATTGTATAGATATGGCATATAAATGCCATATAAATAAGAATAAATTGTATATCAATGCAATAAGATATATAAACCTAGTGAGGGGCGGCACTAGTAAATGAATCGTATGGATATGGCTTATAGGTATAATACCTATAAGGCATAATAATGTATAATATAATAAATATACATTAAAATATGATTGAATTATATAGATATGGCATATAAATGCCATATACTTAAGAATAAATGGTAAAATTTACCCGTATATCACTTAAACACGATATATAAACCTAGTGAGGGTGACGCTAGTACTGTAAACATGCTTTTGGAAGATAATGGGTCCAAAAACTACTATAGGGAGGTGGTCGTTGGCGGGCCCCTCCTCGTATTGGTCAAAACCTATGTTATGCATATAAGTTTGTCAATACTATTAAGACCGCCAAGCATATCCATATAAATGTATGGATATGCATAAAAATCCATACAAAAGTGAAAAAAATAATGTATTGAAAAATATACATATATTTATATAAGTGAATCGTATGGATATGGCTTATAGGTATAATACCTATAAGGCATAACAATGTATAATCTAGCAAGTATACATCGAAATATGAAGGAATTGTATAGATATGGCATATAAATGCCATATACATAAGAATAAATTGTATATCAATGCAATAAGATATATAAACCTAGTGAGGGGCGGCACTAGTAAATGAATCGTATGGATATGGCTTATAGGTATAATACCTATAAGGCATAATAATGTATAATATAATAAATATACATTAAAACATGATTGAATTATATAGATATGGCATATAAATGCCATATACTTAAGAATAAATGGTAAAATTTACCCGTATATCACTGAAACACGATATATAAACCTAGTGAGGGTGACACTAGTACTGTAAACATGCTTTTAGAAGATCATGGGTCCAAAAACTACTATAGGGAGGTGGTCGTTGGCGGGCCCCTCCTCGTATTGGTCAAAACCTATGTTATGCATATAAGTTTGTCAATACTATTAAGACCGCCAAGCATATCCATATAAATGTATGGATATGCATAAAAATCCATACAAAAGTGAAAAAAAATAATGTATTGAAAAATATACATATATTTATATAAGTGAATCGTATGGATATGGCTTATAGGTATAATACCTATAAGGCATAACAATGTATAATCTAGCAAGTATACATCGAAATATGAAGGAATTGTATAGATATGCCATATAAATGCCATATAAATAAGAATAAATTGTATATCAATGCAATAAGATATATAAACCTAGTGAGGGGCGGCACTAGTAAATGAATCGTATGGATATGGCTTATAGGTATAATACCTATAAGGCATAATAATGTATAATATAATAAATATACATTAAAACATGATTGAATTATATAGATATGGCATATAAATGCCATATACTTAAGAATAAATGGTAAAATTTACCCGTATATCACTTAAACACGATATATAAACCTAGTGAGGGTGACGCTAGTACTGTAAACATGCTTTTGGAAGATAATGGGTCCAAAAACTACTATAGGGAGGTGGTCGTTGGCGGGCCCCTCCTCGTATTGGTCAAAACCTATGTTATGCATATAAGTTTGTCAATACTATTAAGACCGCCAAGCATATCCATATAAATGTATGGATATGCATAAAAATCCATACAAAAGTGAAAAAAAATAATGTATTGAAAAATATACATATATTTATATAAGTGAATCGTATGGATATGGCTTATAGGTATAATACCTATAAGGCATAACAATGTATAATCTAGCAAGTATACATCGAAATATGAAGGAATTGTATAGATATGGCATATAAATGCCATATACATAAGAATAAATTGTATATCAATGCAATAAGATATATAAACCTAGTGAGGGGCGGCACTAGTAAATGAATCGTATGGATATGGCTTATAGGTATAATACCTATAAGGCATAATAATGTATAATATAATAAATATACATTAAAACATGATTGAATTATATAGATATGGCATATAAATGCCATATACTTAAGAATAAATGGTAAAATTTACCCGTATATCACTGAAACACGATATATAAACCTAGTGAGGGTGACACTAGTACTGTAAACATGCTTTTAGAAGATCATGGGTCCAAAAACTACTATAGGGAGGTGGTCGTTGGCGGGCCCCTCCTCGTATTGGTCAAAACCTATGTTATGCATATAAGTTTGTCAATACTATTAAGACCGCCAAGCATATCCATATAAATGTATGGATATGCATAAAAATCCATACAAAAGTGAAAAAAAATAATGTATTGAAAAATATACATATATTTATATAAGTGAATCGTATGGATATGGCTTATAGGTATAATACCTATAAGGCATAACAATGTATAATCTAGCAAGTATACATCGAAATATGAAGGAATTGTATAGATATGCCATATAAATGCCATATAAATAAGAATAAATTGTATATCAATGCAATAAGATATATAAACCTAGTGAGGGGCGGCACTAGTAAATGAATCGTATGGATATGGCTTATAGGTATAATACCTATAAGGCATAATAATGTATAATATAATAAATATACATTAAAATATGATTGAATTATATAGATATGGCATATAAATGCCATATACTTAAGAATAAATGGTAAAATTTACCCGTATATCACTGAAACACGATATATAAACCTAGTGAGGGTGACACTAGTACTGTAAACATGCTTTTAGAAGATCATGGGTCCAAAAACTACTATAGGGAGGTGGTCGTTGGCGGGCCCCTCCTCGTATTGGTCAAAACTTATGTTATGCGTATGCATATGATTTTGTCAATACTATAAAGAAAACTTGTTTTGTACATACAAAACTAAATGAATTATATGGATATTGAAAAATAAATGGGTGGTTGGCAAAGAGAATTGAAAATACCCGAATTGAAGATATTGGGTTCAAAAACTACTATAGGGTGGTGTAGCAAATAAAGTTAAGACCATATATCCATATAATGGATATACACATGTATTCTCTTATTATAAGAAAGAATACCATATGGTTGGTTGGTAAAGATAATTGAAAATACCCGAATTGAAGATTACGGGTTCAAAAACTATTATATGGTGATGTAGCAAATAAAATGAAGATGATATATCCATATAATGGAAATATATGTGTATTCACTTATTATAAGAGAGAGTTTCAAATGGTTTGGTGGCAAAGACAATTGAAAATACCCGAATTAAAGATAATGGGTCCAAAAACTACTATAGGATGGTCAATGGGCCGGCCATCTCCTATTGACAATAGTCGGTAGATAAGATATTATCCGTCAAATTTGTTTCTGTGTTCATTTATGAATATGGGACTTGGCTCCGCGGTTAATATTTTAAGCCCAAGATAATAAAGTCGAAACAAAGGCCAAGTGTTTCTATTATACATAGAATAACAAATTGTTTCCCAATTTTATCGTTAATAAACCTATTTAAAACCAAAAGAGGCAGGATTGCTAGATATACATTGTAAATGTATATTTGACCTTTCTGCCTCTATCTTAACTATTTAATATTAGTTTACACAAAAAAAGGCGTAAAAGCGAATTATAAATATATTTTATTATTAAAGTACATATCATATATGCGCTCGGTTTTATATTATATATTACCAAAGAGTCTATATGAATATATACAGATAAATTTTAAATTTATCATCAAAATACAAATGATTTAACTCAATATTATATATCGGTTAAACAAAAATTGTACATGTGTGGATACAATAATGACGTATGTCGAACAAAAATGATATTTTAGAATGAAATATGCATATATAAAGAAAATATTATTACATATTACAAAATATTGTGTTTTAAAGAAGATAAGATATTTCTTTTTTTTAAACATCAATAATTAAAAAACTTGTTATTATTAGTGGCGAAACAAGTATATATTGAAAACAAACGTATACGAATGCTATATAAAAATGGCCGTATTCGATAGAAAACAATCTATAAAATTTATATTGCTAATTTCTATTCAAAAATATGAATGAAATATGAATAAAAACATTATTCTGGTTGATCCTGCCAGTAGTTATATGCTTGTCTCAAAGATTAAGCCATGCATGTCTAAGTACACACGAATTAAAAGTGAAACCGCAAAAGGCTCATTATATCAGTTATGGTTCCTTAGATCGTTAACAGTTACTTGGATAACTGTGGTAATTCTAGAGCTAATACATGCAATTAAAACATGAACCTTATGGGACATGTGCTTTTATTAGGCTAAAACCAAGCGATCGCAAGATCGTTATATTGGTTGAACTCTAGATAACATGCAGATCGTATGGTCTTGTACCGACGACAGATCTTTCAAATGTCTGCCCTATCAACTTTTGATGGTAGTATCTAGGACTACCATGGTTGCAACGGGTAACGGGGAATCAGGGTTCGATTCCGGAGAGGGAGCCTGAGAAACGGCTACCACATCTAAGGAAGGCAGCAGGCGCGTAAATTACCCACTCCCAGCTCGGGGAGGTAGTGACGAAAAATAACAATACAGGACTCATATCCGAGGCCCTGTAATTGGAATGAGTACACTTTAAATCCTTTAACAAGGACCAATTGGAGGGCAAGTCTGGTGCCAGCAGCCGCGGTAATTCCAGCTCCAATAGCGTATATTAAAGTTGTTGCGGTTAAAACGTTCGTAGTTGAACTTGTGCTTCATACGGGTAGTACAACTTACAATTGTGGTTAGTACTATACCTTTATGTATGTAAGCGTATTACCGGTGGAGTTCTTACATGTGCTTAGATACTTGTATTTTTTCATATGTTCCTCCTATTTAAAAACCTGCATTAGTGCTCTTAAACGAGTGTTATTGTGGGCCGGTACAATTACTTTGAACAAATTAGAGTGCTTAAAGCAGGCTTCAAATGCCTGAATATTCTGTGCATGGGATAATGAAATAAGACCTCTGTTCTGCTTTCATTGGTTTTCAGATCAAGAGGTAATGATTAATAGAAGCAGTTTGGGGGCATTAGTATTACGACGCGAGAGGTGAAATTCTTGGACCGTCGTAAGACTAACTTAAGCGAAAGCATTTGCCAAAGATGTTTTCATTAATCAAGAACGAAAGTTAGAGGTTCGAAGGCGATCAGATACCGCCCTAGTTCTAACCATAAACGATGCCAGCTAGCAATTGGGTGTAGCTACTTTTATGGCTCTCTCAGTCGCTTCCCGGGAAACCAAAGCTTTTGGGCTCCGGGGGAAGTATGGTTGCAAAGCTGAAACTTAAAGGAATTGACGGAAGGGCACCACCAGGAGTGGAGCCTGCGGCTTAATTTGACTCAACACGGGAAAACTTACCAGGTCCGAACATAAGTGTGTAAGACAGATTGATAGCTCTTTCTCGAATCTATGGGTGGTGGTGCATGGCCGTTCTTAGTTCGTGGAGTGATTTGTCTGGTTAATTCCGATAACGAACGAGACTCAAATATATTAAATAGATATCTTCAGGATTATGGTGTTGAAGCTTATATAGCCTTCATTCATGGTGGCAGTAAAATGTTTATTGTGTTTGAATGTGTTTATATAAGTGGAGCCGTACCTGTTGGTTTGTCCCATTATAAGGACACTAGCTTCTTAAATGGACAAATTGCGTCTAGCAATAATGAGATTGAGCAATAACAGGTCTGTGATGCCCTTAGATGTCCTGGGCTGCACGCGCGCTACAATGAAAGTATCAACGTGTATTTCCTAGACCGAGAGGTCCGGGTAAACCGCTGAACCACTTTCATGCTTGGGATTGTGAACTGAAACTGTTCACATGAACTTGGAATTCCCAGTAAGTGTGAGTCATTAACTCGCATTGATTACGTCCCTGCCCTTTGTACACACCGCCCGTCGCTACTACCGATTGAATTATTTAGTGAGGTCTCCGGACGTGATCACTGTGACGCCTTGTGTGTTACGGTTGTTTCGCAAAAGTTGACCGAACTTGATTATTTAGAGGAAGTAAAAGTCGTAACAAGGTTTCCGTAGGTGAACCTGCGGAAGGATCATTATTGTTTAATATCCTTACCGTTAATAAAAAAATTTGTTTTTATTATAATAACATTATTATAGTAATACAAATAAAATATTAAATTGCCAAAAATATGATCTATATATATATAGATCAAATACAATTTCGAAAAAGCAAGTCGAAATATAATAATTGTAATAAGAAATATATAATATATAAATATATTATTGCAATAAATAAGAGAAATAAATAAGCAAGAAAGCAAAAGCAAAACAAATAACAAATTCGAACAAGCAAATCGAAATTATTTGATATTATTATTATATTGTATATTAAATGCAATTAATAAAACACTGTGTGTATATGGACCATAATATACACGCGTTGCGATATGTATTGTTCATCTCAGTTATGCGCATACATTGGATAATGCAACAACCTAAAATGTACAATGTTGTACCTGATTAATACAGGTTAATGTTTTATATAAATTTCAATATATATCGCTAAAAAGTATTTAATACCGTAAATGCCATTAAAAAAATACTTGATATATTATTGGTTATATGAAACTAAGACATTTCGCAGCATTCGTTTTAGGTATAAAAATAAATTTATTGAAGGAATTGATATATGCCAGTAAAATGGTGTATTTTTAATTTCTTTCAATAAAAACATATATGACAAAATTAACAAACCAATATATAAAACTCTAAGCGGTGGATCACTCGGCTCATGGGTCGATGAAGAACGCAGCAAACTGTGCGTCATCGTGTGAACTGCAGGACACATGAACATCGACATTTTGAACGCATATCGCAGTCCATGCTGTTATGTACTTTAATTAATTTTATAGTGCTGCTTGGACTACATATGGTTGAGGGTTGTAAGACTATGCTAATTAAGTTGTTTATACAAATTTTATAATGAAATTTTATAAGCATATGGTATATTATTGGATAATAATAATTTAATTATTTTATTCATAATATTAACAAATATATGAAAAACATTATCTCACATTAGTAAATTAATTTGAATGTGAAAAACGAAGAGAAATATTTTCTTTTTCAATCAAATAATACTGAGAAATGTCTAGCATAAAAAATTTATCTAGAATTGTCTCTTATTAACGATTAGAAAATAGAAAGCCGTTGACTATATTATTATTCTTCGTTGATTCGTTAGACCAAACAAATGCCATACAAATATATATATATATAAATATAACGAATTTAATAAAATGTTTTATCATTATATATAAAGAATTAATTGCAAATAAAAGTTATACACAACCTCAACTCATATGGGACTACCCCCTGAATTTAAGCATATTAATTAGGGGAGGAAAAGAAACTAACCAGGATTTTCTTAGTAGCGGCGAGCGAAAAGAAATCAGTTCAGCACTAAGTCACTTTGTCTATATGGCAAATGTGAGATGCAGTGTATGGAGCGTCAATATTCTAGTATGAGAAATTAACGATTTAAGTCCTTCTTAAATGAGGCCATTTACCCATAGAGGGTGCCAGGCCCGTATAACGTTAATGATTACTAGATGATGTTTCCAAAGAGTCGTGTTGCTTGATAGTGCAGCACTAAGTGGGTGGTAAACTCCATCTAAAACTAAATATAACCATGAGACCGATAGTAAACAAGTACCGTGAGGGAAAGTTGAAAAGAACTCTGAATAGAGAGTTAAACAGTACGTGAAACTGCTTAGAGGTTAAGCCCGATGAACCTGAATATCCGTTATGGAAAATTCATCATTAAAATTGTAATATTTAAACAATATTATGATAATAGTGTGCATTTTTTCCATATAAGGACATTGTAATCTATTAGCATACAAAATTTATCATAAAATATAACTTATAGTTTATTCAAATTAATTTGCTTGCATTTTAACACAGAATAAATGTTATTAATTTGATAAAGTGCTGATAGATTTATATGAATACAGTGCGTTAATTTTTCGGAATTATATAATGGCATAATTATCATTGATTTTTGTGTTTATTATATGCACTTGTATGATTAACAATGCGAAAGATTCAGGATACCTTCGGGACCCGTCTTGAAACACGGACCAAGGAGTCTAACATATGTGCAAGTTATTGGGATATAAACCTAATAGCGTAATTAACTTGACTAATAATGGGATTAGTTTTTTAACTATTTATAGCTAATTAACACAATCCCGGGGCGTTCTATATAGTTATGTATAATGATATTTATATTATTTATGCCTCTAACTGGAACGTACCTTGAGCATATATGCTGTGACCCGAAAGATGGTGAACTATACTTGATCAGGTTGAAGTCAGGGGAAACCCTGATGGAAGACCGAAACAGTTCTGACGTGCAAATCGATTGTCAGAATTGAGTATAGGGGCGAAAGACCAATCGAACCATCTAGTAGCTGGTTCCTTCCGAAGTTTCCCTCAGGATAGCTGGTGCATTTTAATGTTATATAAAATAATCTTATCTGGTAAAGCGAATGATTAGAGGCCTTAGGGTCGAAACGATCTTAACCTATTCTCAAACTTTAAATGGGTAAGAACCTTAACTTTCTTGATATGAAGTTCAAGGTTATGATATAATGTGCCCAGTGGGCCACTTTTGGTAAGCAGAACTGGCGCTGTGGGATGAACCAAACGTAATGTTACGGTGCCCAAATTAACAACTCATGCAGATACCATGAATGGCGTTGGTTGCTTAAAACAGCAGGACGGTGATCATGGAAGTCGAAATCCGCTAAGGAGTGTGTAACAACTCACCTGCCGAAGCAACTAGCCCTTAAAATGGATGGCGCTTAAGTTGTATACCTATACATTACCGCTAAAGTAGATGATTTATATTACTTGTGATATAAATTTTGAAACTTTAGTGAGTAGGAAGGTACAATGGTATGCGTAGAAGTGTTTGGCGCAAGCCTGCATGGAGCTGCCATTGGTACAGATCTTGGTGGTAGTAGCAAATAATCGAATGAGACCTTGGAGGACTGAAGTGGAGAAGGGTTTCGTGTGAACAGTGGTTGATCACGAGTTAGTCGGTCCTAAGTTCAAGGCGAAAGCCGAAAATTTTCAAGTAAAACACAAATGCCTTACAAATATATTATATTATATAAATCAAGCTAATTAATATACTTGAATAATTTTGAACGAAAGGGAATACGGTTCCAATTCCGTAACCTGTTGAGTATCCGTTTGTTATTAAATATGGGCCTCGTGCTCATCCTGGCAACAGGAACGACCATAAAGAAGCCGTCGAGAGATATCGGAAGAGTTTTCTTTTCTGTTTTATAGCCGTACTACCATGGAAGTCTTTCGCAGAGAGATATGGTAGATGGGCTAGAAGAGCATGACATATACTGTTGTGTCGATATTTTCTCCTCGGACCTTGAAAATTTATGGTGGGGACACGCAAACTTCTCAACAGGCCGTACCAATATCCGCAGCTGGTCTCCAAGGTGAAGAGTCTCTAGTCGATAGAATAATGTAGGTAAGGGAAGTCGGCAAATTAGATCCGTAACTTCGGGATAAGGATTGGCTCTGAAGATTGAGATAGTCGGGCTTGATTGGGAAACAATAACATGGTTTATGTGCTCGTTCTGGGTAAATAGAGTGTCTGGCATTTATGTTGGTCACTTGTTCCCCGGATAGTTTAGTTACGTAGCCAATTGTGGAACTTTCTTGCTAAAATTTTTAAGAATACTAATTGGGTTAAACCAATTAGTTCTTATTAATTATAACGATTATCAATTAACAATCAATTCAGAACTGGCACGGACTTGGGGAATCCGACTGTCTAATTAAAACAAAGCATTGTGATGGCCCTAGCGGGTGTTGACACAATGTGATTTCTGCCCAGTGCTCTGAATGTCAAAGTGAAGAAATTCAAGTAAGCGCGGGTCAACGGCGGGAGTAACTATGACTCTCTTAAGGTAGCCAAATGCCTCGTCATCTAATTAGTGACGCGCATGAATGGATTAACGAGATTCCTACTGTCCCTATCTACTATCTAGCGAAACCACAGCCAAGGGAACGGGCTTGGAATAATTAGCGGGGAAAGAAGACCCTTTTGAGCTTGACTCTAATCTGGCAGTGTAAGGAGACATAAGAGGTGTAGAATAAGTGGGAGATATTAGACTTCGGTTTGGTATCGCCAATGAAATACCACTACTCTTATTGTTTCCTTACTTACTTGATTAAATGGAACGTGTATCATTTCCTAGCCATTATACGGATATATTTATTATATCTTATGGTATTGGGTTTTGATGCAAGCTTCTTGATCAAAGTATCACGAGTTTGTTATATAATCGCAAACAAATTCTTTAATAAAACGGTGCATTTATGTATTTTTGATTTGAAAATTTGGTATAACTCCAATTACTCAGGTATGATCCAATTCAAGGACATTGCCAGGTAGGGAGTTTGACTGGGGCGGTACATCTCTCAAATAATAACGGAGGTGTCCCAAGGCCAGCTCAGTGCGGACAGAAACCACACATAGAGCAAAAGGGCAAATGCTGACTTGATCTCGGTGTTCAGTACACACAGGGACAGCAAAAGCTCGGCCTATCGATCCTTTTGGTTTAAAGAGTTTTTAACAAGAGGTGTCAGAAAAGTTACCATAGGGATAACTGGCTTGTGGCGGCCAAGCGTTCATAGCGACGTCGCTTTTTGATCCTTCGATGTCGGCTCTTCCTATCATTGTGAAGCAAAATTCACCAAGCGTTGGATTGTTCACCCATGCAAGGGAACGTGAGCTGGGTTTAGACCGTCGTGAGACAGGTTAGTTTTACCCTACTAATGACAAAACGTTGTTGCGACAGCATTCCTGCGTAGTACGAGAGGAACCGCAGGTACGGACCAATGGCACAATACTTGTTCGAGCGAACAGTGGTATGACGCTACGTCCGTTGGATTATGCCTGAACGCCTCTAAGGTCGTATCCGTGCTGGACTGCAATGATAAATAAGGGGCAATTTGCATTGTATGGCTTCTAAACCATTTAAAGTTTATAATTTACTTTATAAACGACAATGGATGTGATGCCAATGTAATTTGTAACATAGTAAATTGGGAGGATCTTTGATCACCTGATGCCGCGCTAGTTACATATAAAAGCATTATTTAATACAATGACAAAGCCTAGAATCAATTGTAAACGACTTTTGTAACAGGCAAGGTGTTGTAAGTGGTTGAGCAGCTGCCATACTGCGATCCACTGAAGCTTATCCTTTGCTTGATGATTCGATAATAAAGATGTTGCAAGCGGCATAATAATTTATGCTTGCTTGCAACGGCGCGCCACTTTGTGGTTAGTAAAAGGTCTAGTAATATAAGAGACCTATAAAAAAATCAATATATTATTATAAATAAATATTGAACAAACAAAATGCATCGTCATCTTTATTAGTGACGCGATGATAAAGTGGCAAACATATTCCATGTATAAATATTCCTATGGTATTTTGATAATGCAAGTAAAGAGGACATATATAAAAGTAAGTATATGTTCCTCCAATGGTAGCAGCGGTTGGTTGGTTGGTGTCTGCTCCTCTTATTGTTCAAAACTTATGTTATGGTAGCAAGTCTGTATCGTCATATTATTAGTGACGCGAAAAATTAGTGGCAAACAATATTCGATGTATAAATATTCCTATGGTATTAATATTCAAATGAAGAGACCATTTAAATAAAGAGGACATATATAAAAGTAAGTATATGTTCCTCCAATGGTAGCAGCGGTTGGTTGGTTGGTGTCTGCTCCTCTTATTGTTCAAAACTTATGTTATGGTAGCAAGTCTGTATCGTCATATTATAAGTGACGCGAAAAATTAATGGCAAACATATTCGATGTATATAAATATTCCTATGGTATTCAAATTCAAGTAAAGAGACCATTAAAGTACAGAGAGAGGCCATATAATAAGTAAGTATATGTTCCTCCAATGGTAGCAGTGGTTGGTTGGTTGGTTGGTTGGCGGCTGCTCCTCTTATTGTTCAAAACTTATGTTATGGTAGCAAGTCTGTATCGTCATATTATAAGTGACGCGAAAAATTAGTGGCAAACATATTCGATGTATAAATATTCCTATGGTATTGAAATTCAAATAAAGAGACCATTAAAATAAAGAGGACATATATAAAAGTAAGTAATGGTAGCGGCGGTTGGTTGGTTGGCGGCTGCTCTTATTGTTCAAAACTTATGTTATCAATATGAGTTTGGCAATACAATAAAGAAGACCAATCTAATCCATATAAGACTAAATGGATTATATGGATATGCTTAGGAAACCCATATATTAATAAAAAAAAATTTATGTATAGAAAATTATACATATATGTATTTATATAAATGAATCGTATGGATATGGCTTATAGTAGATATAATACCTTTAAGGCATATTAATGTATAATATAGTAAATATATATACGTTGAAATATAAATGCATTTTTATATATATGGCAGCATATAAGTGTCATATGAAAAATAATAGAGTTTACCCATATATCACTGAAATGAGATATATAAACCTAGTGAGGGGCGGCACTAGTGAATGAATCGTATAGATATGGCTTACAGGTATAATACCTATATGTCATAATATGGTTTAATATTATAAATATACATTGAAATATGAATGAATTGTATAGATATGGCTTTTAAATGCCATATGCATAAGAATAAATAGAATGATTAACACTTATATCACTGAAATAAGATATAAAAACCTAGTGAAGGGTGGCACTAGTACTGTAAACATGATTTTGGCAGAGCTCGGGGTAAAAAACTACTATAGGGAGGTGGTCGTTGGCGGGCCCCTCCTCGTATTGGTCAAAACCTATGTTATACATATGAGGTTGTCAATACTATAAAGAACGCCAAGCATATCCATATAAATGTATGGATATGCATACAAATCCATACAAAAGTGAAAAAAAAATAATGTATTGAAAAATATACATATATTTATATAAGTGAATCGTATGGATATGTCTTATAGGTATAATACCTATAAGGCATAACAATGTATAATCTAGCAAATATACATCGAAATATGCAGGAATTGTATAGATATGGCATATAAATGCCATATACATAAGAATAAATTGTATATCAATGCAATAAGATATATAAACCTAGTGAGGGGCGGCACTAGTAAATGAATCGTATGGATATGGCTTATAGGTATAATACCTATAAGGCATAATAATGTATAATATAATAAATATACATTAAAACATGATTGAATTATATAGATATGGCATATAAATGCCATATACTTAAGAATAAATGGTAAAATTTACCCGTATATCACTTAAACACGATATATAAACCTAGTGAGGGTGACGCTAGTACTGTAAACATGCTTTTGGAAGATAATGGGTCCAAAAACTACTATAGGGAGGTGGTCGTTGGCGGGCCCCTCCTCGTATTGGTCAAAACCTATGTTATGCATATAAGTTTGTCAATACTATTAAGACCGCCAAGCATATCCATATAAATGTATGGATATGCATAAAAATCCATACAAAAGTGAAAAAAAATAATGTATTGAAAAATATACATATATTTATATAAGTGAATCGTATGGATATGGCTTATAGGTATAATACCTATAAGGCATAACAATGTATAATCTAGCAAGTATACATCGAAATATGAAGGAATTGTATAGATATGGCATATAAATGCCATATACATAAGAATAAATTGTATATCAATGCAATAAGATATATAAACCTAGTGAGGGGCGGCACTAGTAAATGAATCGTATGGATATGGCTTATAGGTATAATACCTATAAGGCATAATAATGTATAATATAATAAATATACATTAAAACATGATTGAATTATATAGATATGGCATATAAATGCCATATACTTAAGAATAAATGGTAAAATTTACCCGTATATCACTGAAACACGATATATAAACCTAGTGAGGGTGACACTAGTACTGTAAACATGCTTTTAGAAGATCATGGGTCCAAAAACTACTATAGGGAGGTGGTCGTTGGCGGGCCCCTCCTCGTATTGGTCAAAACCTATGTTATGCATATAAGTTTGTCAATACTATTAAGACCGCCAAGCATATCCATATAAATGTATGGATATGCATAAAAATCCATACAAAAGTGAAAAAAAATAATGTATTGAAAAATATACATATATTTATATAAGTGAATCGTATGGATATGGCTTATAGGTATAATACCTATAAGGCATAACAATGTATAATCTAGCAAGTATACATCGAAATATGAAGGAATTGTATAGATATGGCATATAAATGCCATATAAATAAGAATAAATTGTATATCAATGCAATAAGATATATAAACCTAGTGAGGGGCGGCACTAGTAAATGAATCGTATGGATATGGCTTATAGGTATAATACCTATAAGGCATAATAATGTATAATATAATAAATATACATTAAAATATGATTGAATTATATAGATATGGCATATAAATGCCATATACTTAAGAATAAATGGTAAAATTTACCCGTATATCACTTAAACACGATATATAAACCTAGTGAGGGTGACGCTAGTACTGTAAACATGCTTTTGGAAGATAATGGGTCCAAAAACTACTATAGGGAGGTGGTCGTTGGCGGGCCCCTCCTCGTATTGGTCAAAACCTATGTTATGCATATAAGTTTGTCAATACTATTAAGACCGCCAAGCATATCCATATAAATGTATGGATATGCATAAAAATCCATACAAAAGTGAAAAAAATAATGTATTGAAAAATATACATATATTTATATAAGTGAATCGTATGGATATGGCTTATAGGTATAATACCTATAAGGCATAACAATGTATAATCTAGCAAGTATACATCGAAATATGAAGGAATTGTATAGATATGGCATATAAATGCCATATACATAAGAATAAATTGTATATCAATGCAATAAGATATATAAACCTAGTGAGGGGCGGCACTAGTAAATGAATCGTATGGATATGGCTTATAGGTATAATACCTATAAGGCATAATAATGTATAATATAATAAATATACATTAAAACATGATTGAATTATATAGATATGGCATATAAATGCCATATACTTAAGAATAAATGGTAAAATTTACCCGTATATCACTGAAACACGATATATAAACCTAGTGAGGGTGACACTAGTACTGTAAACATGCTTTTAGAAGATCATGGGTCCAAAAACTACTATAGGGAGGTGGTCGTTGGCGGGCCCCTCCTCGTATTGGTCAAAACCTATGTTATGCATATAAGTTTGTCAATACTATTAAGACCGCCAAGCATATCCATATAAATGTATGGATATGCATAAAAATCCATACAAAAGTGAAAAAAAATAATGTATTGAAAAATATACATATATTTATATAAGTGAATCGTATGGATATGGCTTATAGGTATAATACCTATAAGGCATAACAATGTATAATCTAGCAAGTATACATCGAAATATGAAGGAATTGTATAGATATGCCATATAAATGCCATATAAATAAGAATAAATTGTATATCAATGCAATAAGATATATAAACCTAGTGAGGGGCGGCACTAGTAAATGAATCGTATGGATATGGCTTATAGGTATAATACCTATAAGGCATAATAATGTATAATATAATAAATATACATTAAAACATGATTGAATTATATAGATATGGCATATAAATGCCATATACTTAAGAATAAATGGTAAAATTTACCCGTATATCACTTAAACACGATATATAAACCTAGTGAGGGTGACGCTAGTACTGTAAACATGCTTTTGGAAGATAATGGGTCCAAAAACTACTATAGGGAGGTGGTCGTTGGCGGGCCCCTCCTCGTATTGGTCAAAACCTATGTTATGCATATAAGTTTGTCAATACTATTAAGACCGCCAAGCATATCCATATAAATGTATGGATATGCATAAAAATCCATACAAAAGTGAAAAAAAATAATGTATTGAAAAATATACATATATTTATATAAGTGAATCGTATGGATATGGCTTATAGGTATAATACCTATAAGGCATAACAATGTATAATCTAGCAAGTATACATCGAAATATGAAGGAATTGTATAGATATGGCATATAAATGCCATATACATAAGAATAAATTGTATATCAATGCAATAAGATATATAAACCTAGTGAGGGGCGGCACTAGTAAATGAATCGTATGGATATGGCTTATAGGTATAATACCTATAAGGCATAATAATGTATAATATAATAAATATACATTAAAACATGATTGAATTATATAGATATGGCATATAAATGCCATATACTTAAGAATAAATGGTAAAATTTACCCGTATATCACTGAAACACGATATATAAACCTAGTGAGGGTGACACTAGTACTGTAAACATGCTTTTAGAAGATCATGGGTCCAAAAACTACTATAGGGAGGTGGTCGTTGGCGGGCCCCTCCTCGTATTGGTCAAAACCTATGTTATGCATATAAGTTTGTCAATACTATTAAGACCGCCAAGCATATCCATATAAATGTATGGATATGCATAAAAATCCATACAAAAGTGAAAAAAAATAATGTATTGAAAAATATACATATATTTATATAAGTGAATCGTATGGATATGGCTTATAGGTATAATACCTATAAGGCATAACAATGTATAATCTAGCAAGTATACATCGAAATATGAAGGAATTGTATAGATATGCCATATAAATGCCATATAAATAAGAATAAATTGTATATCAATGCAATAAGATATATAAACCTAGTGAGGGGCGGCACTAGTAAATGAATCGTATGGATATGGCTTATAGGTATAATACCTATAAGGCATAATAATGTATAATATAATAAATATACATTAAAATATGATTGAATTATATAGATATGGCATATAAATGCCATATACTTAAGAATAAATGGTAAAATTTACCCGTATATCACTGAAACACGATATATAAACCTAGTGAGGGTGACACTAGTACTGTAAACATGCTTTTAGAAGATCATGGGTCCAAAAACTACTATAGGGAGGTGGTCGTTGGCGGGCCCCTCCTCGTATTGGTCAAAACTTATGTTATGCGTATGCATATGATTTTGTCAATACTATAAAGAAAACTTGTTTTGTACATACAAAACTAAATGAATTATATGGATATTGAAAAATAAATGGGTGGTTGGCAAAGAGAATTGAAAATACCCGAATTGAAGATATTGGGTTCAAAAACTACTATAGGGTGGTGTAGCAAATAAAGTTAAGACCATATATCCATATAATGGATATACACATGTATTCTCTTATTATAAGAAAGAATACCATATGGTTGGTTGGTAAAGATAATTGAAAATACCCGAATTGAAGATTACGGGTTCAAAAACTATTATATGGTGATGTAGCAAATAAAATGAAGATGATATATCCATATAATGGAAATATATGTGTATTCACTTATTATAAGAGAGAGTTTCAAATGGTTTGGTGGCAAAGACAATTGAAAATACCCGAATTAAAGATAATGGGTCCAAAAACTACTATAGGATGGTCAATGGGCCGGCCATCTCCTATTGACAATAGTCGGTAGATAAGATATTATCCGTCAAATTTGTTTCTGTGTTCATTTATGAATATGGGACTTGGCTCCGCGGTTAATATTTTAAGCCCAAGATAATAAAGTCGAAACAAAGGCCAAGTGTTTCTATTATACATAGAATAACAAATTGTTTCCCAATTTTATCGTTAATAAACCTATTTAAAACCAAAAGAGGCAGGATTGCTAGATATACATTGTAAATGTATATTTGACCTTTCTGCCTCTATCTTAACTATTTAATATTAGTTTACACAAAAAAAGGCGTAAAAGCGAATTATAAATATATTTTATTATTAAAGTACATATCATATATGCGCTCGGTTTTATATTATATATTACCAAAGAGTCTATATGAATATATACAGATAAATTTTAAATTTATCATCAAAATACAAATGATTTAACTCAATATTATATATCGGTTAAACAAAAATTGTACATGTGTGGATACAATAATGACGTATGTCGAACAAAAATGATATTTTAGAATGAAATATGCATATATAAAGAAAATATTATTACATATTACAAAATATTGTGTTTTAAAGAAGATAAGATATTTCTTTTTTTTAAACATCAATAATTAAAAAACTTGTTATTATTAGTGGCGAAACAAGTATATATTGAAAACAAACGTATACGAATGCTATATAAAAATGGCCGTATTCGATAGAAAACAATCTATAAAATTTATATTGCTAATTTCTATTCAAAAATATGAATGAAATATGAATAAAAACATTATTCTGGTTGATCCTGCCAGTAGTTATATGCTTGTCTCAAAGATTAAGCCATGCATGTCTAAGTACACACGAATTAAAAGTGAAACCGCAAAAGGCTCATTATATCAGTTATGGTTCCTTAGATCGTTAACAGTTACTTGGATAACTGTGGTAATTCTAGAGCTAATACATGCAATTAAAACATGAACCTTATGGGACATGTGCTTTTATTAGGCTAAAACCAAGCGATCGCAAGATCGTTATATTGGTTGAACTCTAGATAACATGCAGATCGTATGGTCTTGTACCGACGACAGATCTTTCAAATGTCTGCCCTATCAACTTTTGATGGTAGTATCTAGGACTACCATGGTTGCAACGGGTAACGGGGAATCAGGGTTCGATTCCGGAGAGGGAGCCTGAGAAACGGCTACCACATCTAAGGAAGGCAGCAGGCGCGTAAATTACCCACTCCCAGCTCGGGGAGGTAGTGACGAAAAATAACAATACAGGACTCATATCCGAGGCCCTGTAATTGGAATGAGTACACTTTAAATCCTTTAACAAGGACCAATTGGAGGGCAAGTCTGGTGCCAGCAGCCGCGGTAATTCCAGCTCCAATAGCGTATATTAAAGTTGTTGCGGTTAAAACGTTCGTAGTTGAACTTGTGCTTCATACGGGTAGTACAACTTACAATTGTGGTTAGTACTATACCTTTATGTATGTAAGCGTATTACCGGTGGAGTTCTTACATGTGCTTAGATACTTGTATTTTTTCATATGTTCCTCCTATTTAAAAACCTGCATTAGTGCTCTTAAACGAGTGTTATTGTGGGCCGGTACAATTACTTTGAACAAATTAGAGTGCTTAAAGCAGGCTTCAAATGCCTGAATATTCTGTGCATGGGATAATGAAATAAGACCTCTGTTCTGCTTTCATTGGTTTTCAGATCAAGAGGTAATGATTAATAGAAGCAGTTTGGGGGCATTAGTATTACGACGCGAGAGGTGAAATTCTTGGACCGTCGTAAGACTAACTTAAGCGAAAGCATTTGCCAAAGATGTTTTCATTAATCAAGAACGAAAGTTAGAGGTTCGAAGGCGATCAGATACCGCCCTAGTTCTAACCATAAACGATGCCAGCTAGCAATTGGGTGTAGCTACTTTTATGGCTCTCTCAGTCGCTTCCCGGGAAACCAAAGCTTTTGGGCTCCGGGGGAAGTATGGTTGCAAAGCTGAAACTTAAAGGAATTGACGGAAGGGCACCACCAGGAGTGGAGCCTGCGGCTTAATTTGACTCAACACGGGAAAACTTACCAGGTCCGAACATAAGTGTGTAAGACAGATTGATAGCTCTTTCTCGAATCTATGGGTGGTGGTGCATGGCCGTTCTTAGTTCGTGGAGTGATTTGTCTGGTTAATTCCGATAACGAACGAGACTCAAATATATTAAATAGATATCTTCAGGATTATGGTGTTGAAGCTTATATAGCCTTCATTCATGGTGGCAGTAAAATGTTTATTGTGTTTGAATGTGTTTATATAAGTGGAGCCGTACCTGTTGGTTTGTCCCATTATAAGGACACTAGCTTCTTAAATGGACAAATTGCGTCTAGCAATAATGAGATTGAGCAATAACAGGTCTGTGATGCCCTTAGATGTCCTGGGCTGCACGCGCGCTACAATGAAAGTATCAACGTGTATTTCCTAGACCGAGAGGTCCGGGTAAACCGCTGAACCACTTTCATGCTTGGGATTGTGAACTGAAACTGTTCACATGAACTTGGAATTCCCAGTAAGTGTGAGTCATTAACTCGCATTGATTACGTCCCTGCCCTTTGTACACACCGCCCGTCGCTACTACCGATTGAATTATTTAGTGAGGTCTCCGGACGTGATCACTGTGACGCCTTGTGTGTTACGGTTGTTTCGCAAAAGTTGACCGAACTTGATTATTTAGAGGAAGTAAAAGTCGTAACAAGGTTTCCGTAGGTGAACCTGCGGAAGGATCATTATTGTTTAATATCCTTACCGTTAATAAAAAAATTTGTTTTTATTATAATAACATTATTATAGTAATACAAATAAAATATTAAATTGCCAAAAATATGATCTATATATATAGATCAAATACAATTTCGAAAAAGCAAGTCGAAATATAATAATTGTAATAAGAAATATATAATATATAAATATATTATTGCAATAAATAAGAGAAATAAATAAGCAAGAAAGCGAAAGCAAACAAATAACAAATTCGAACAAGCAAATCGAAATTATTTGATATTATTATTATATTGTATATTAAATGCAATTAATAAAACACTGTGTGTATATGGACCATAATATACACGCGTTGCGATATGTATTGTTCATCTCAGTTATGCGCATACATTGGATAATGCAACAACCTAAAATGTACAATGTTGTACCTGATTAATACAGGTTAATGTTTTATATAAATTTCAATATATATCGCTAAAAAGTATTTAATACCGTAAATGCCATTAAAAAAATACTTGATATATTATTGGTTATATGAAACTAAGACATTTCGCAGCATTCGTTTTAGGTATAAAAATAAATTTATTGAAGGAATTGATATATGCCAGTAAAATGGTGTATTTTTAATTTCTTTCAATAAAAACATATATGACAAAATTAACAAACCAATATATAAAACTCTAAGCGGTGGATCACTCGGCTCATGGGTCGATGAAGAACGCAGCAAACTGTGCGTCATCGTGTGAACTGCAGGACACATGAACATCGACATTTTGAACGCATATCGCAGTCCATGCTGTTGTGTACTTTAATTAATTTTATAGTGCTGCTTGGACTACATATGGTTGAGGGTTGTAAGACTATGCTAATTAAGTTGTTTATACAAATTTTATAATGAAATTTTATAAGCATATGGTATATTATTGGATAATAATAATTTAATTATTTTATTCATAATATTAACAAATATATGAAAAACATTATCTCACATTAGTAAATTAATTTGAATGTGAAAAACGAAGAGAAATATTTTCTTTTTCAATCAAATAATACTGAGAAATGTCTAGCATAAAAAATTTATCTAGAATTGTCTCTTATTAACGATTAGAAAATAGAAAGCCGTTGACTATATTATTATTCTTCGTTGATTCGTTAGACCAAACAAATGCCATACAAATATATATATATATAAATATAACGAATTTAATAAAATGTTTTATCATTATATATAAAGAATTAATTGCAAATAAAAGTTATACACAACCTCAACTCATATGGGACTACCCCCTGAATTTAAGCATATTAATTAGGGGAGGAAAAGAAACTAACCAGGATTTTCTTAGTAGCGGCGAGCGAAAAGAAATCAGTTCAGCACTAAGTCACTTTGTCTATATGGCAAATGTGAGATGCAGTGTATGGAGCGTCAATATTCTAGTATGAGAAATTAACGATTTAAGTCCTTCTTAAATGAGGCCATTTACCCATAGAGGGTGCCAGGCCCGTATAACGTTAATGATTACTAGATGATGTTTCCAAAGAGTCGTGTTGCTTGATAGTGCAGCACTAAGTGGGTGGTAAACTCCATCTAAAACTAAATATAACCATGAGACCGATAGTAAACAAGTACCGTGAGGGAAAGTTGAAAAGAACTCTGAATAGAGAGTTAAACAGTACGTGAAACTGCTTAGAGGTTAAGCCCGATGAACCTGAATATCCGTTATGGAAAATTCATCATTAAAATTGTAATATTTAAACAATATTATGATAATAGTGTGCATTTTTTCCATATAAGGACATTGTAATCTATTAGCATACAAAATTTATCATAAAATATAACTTATAGTTTATTCAAATTAATTTGCTTGCATTTTAACACAGAATAAATGTTATTAATTTGATAAAGTGCTGATAGATTTATATGAATACAGTGCGTTAATTTTTCGGAATTATATAATGGCATAATTATCATTGATTTTTGTGTTTATTATATGCACTTGTATGATTAACAATGCGAAAGATTCAGGATACCTTCGGGACCCGTCTTGAAACACGGACCAAGGAGTCTAACATATGTGCAAGTTATTGGGATATAAACCTAATAGCGTAATTAACTTGACTAATAATGGGATTAGTTTTTTAACTATTTATAGCTAATTAACACAATCCCGGGGCGTTCTATATAGTTATGTATAATGATATTTATATTATTTATGCCTCTAACTGGAACGTACCTTGAGCATATATGCTGTGACCCGAAAGATGGTGAACTATACTTGATCAGGTTGAAGTCAGGGGAAACCCTGATGGAAGACCGAAACAGTTCTGACGTGCAAATCGATTGTCAGAATTGAGTATAGGGGCGAAAGACCAATCGAACCATCTAGTAGCTGGTTCCTTCCGAAGTTTCCCTCAGGATAGCTGGTGCATTTTAATGTTATATAAAATAATCTTATCTGGTAAAGCGAATGATTAGAGGCCTTAGGGTCGAAACGATCTTAACCTATTCTCAAACTTTAAATGGGTAAGAACCTTAACTTTCTTGATATGAAGTTCAAGGTTATGATATAATGTGCCCAGTGGGCCACTTTTGGTAAGCAGAACTGGCGCTGTGGGATGAACCAAACGTAATGTTACGGTGCCCAAATTAACAACTCATGCAGATACCATGAAAGGCGTTGGTTGCTTAAAACAGCAGGACGGTGATCATGGAAGTCGAAATCCGCTAAGGAGTGTGTAACAACTCACCTGCCGAAGCAACTAGCCCTTAAAATGGATGGCGCTTAAGTTGTATACCTATACATTACCGCTAAAGTAGATGATTTATATTACTTGTGATATAAATTTTGAAACTTTAGTGAGTAGGAAGGTACAATGGTATGCGTAGAAGTGTTTGGCGCAAGCCTGCATGGAGCTGCCATTGGTACAGATCTTGGTGGTAGTAGCAAATAATCGAATGAGACCTTGGAGGACTGAAGTGGAGAAGGGTTTCGTGTGAACAGTGGTTGATCACGAGTTAGTCGGTCCTAAGTTCAAGGCGAAAGCCGAAAATTTTCAAGTAAAACACAAATGCCATACAAATATATTATATTATATAAATCAAGCTAATTAATATACTTGAATAATTTTGAACGAAAGGGAATACGGTTCCAATTCCGTAACCTGTTGAGTATCCGTTTGTTATTAAATATGGGCCTCGTGCTCATCCTGGCAACAGGAACGACCATAAAGAAGCCGTCGAGAGATATCGGAAGAGTTTTCTTTTCTGTTTTATAGCCGTACTACCATGGAAGTCTTTCGCAGAGAGATATGGTAGATGGGCTAGAAGAGCATGACATATACTGTTGTGTCGATATTTTCTCCTCGGACCTTGAAAATTTATGGTGGGGACACGCAAACTTCTCAACAGGCCGTACCAATATCCGCAGCTGGTCTCCAAGGTGAAGAGTCTCTAGTCGATAGAATAATGTAGGTAAGGGAAGTCGGCAAATTAGATCCGTAACTTCGGGATAAGGATTGGCTCTGAAGATTGAGATAGTCGGGCTTGATTGGGAAACAATAACATGGTTTATGTGCTCGTTCTGGGTAAATAGAGTGTCTGGCATTTATGTTGGTCACTTGTTCCCCGGATAGTTTAGTTACGTAGCCAATTGTGGAACTTTCTTGCTAAAATTTTTAAGAATACTAATTGGGTTAAACCAATTAGTTCTTATTAATTATAACGATTATCAATTAACAATCAATTCAGAACTGGCACGGACTTGGGGAATCCGACTGTCTAATTAAAACAAAGCATTGTGATGGCCCTAGCGGGTGTTGACACAATGTGATTTCTGCCCAGTGCTCTGAATGTCAAAGTGAAGAAATTCAAGTAAGCGCGGGTCAACGGCGGGAGTAACTATGACTCTCTTAAGGGGAACTGGGGGGGGAACTGGAATTTAGGTATGCAGAAGGGGAATATTATTCTGTAATTCATAAGTCATATCCTCGGATGTGCAGAAGGGGAATATTATTCTGTAATTCATAAGTCATATCTAGATTCAAGTCGACTCAAAACCTCCTCGTGGTGTTCCCCGGTAATGTTATACAGCGTGCTTTACTGTTTAACAGCCAATTTGAGCGGCGAATATATTTCCCATAGGGCTGGTTACCCTATGGGAAATTAACATATTGGAACTACAAATATAAATGAAAACAGGCCTCGGATACTAGTGGAAAATTCGTTGACGACCCGACCCCCTGTGGATCTCTTCCCAGGGGATGCCCAATATGAACCAAGCGCATCGGCTACTCCGGTTGGAGGGGTACCATGCACAATATGTGGCCGGTCCTTTACAAGCAAAAGAGGACTCGGTGTTCACATGAGATCTCAACACCCAGACGAACTTGATGATATTCGTCGACGTGTTGATATCAAGGCAAGATGGTGTGAGGAAGAGAAGATGATGATGGCGAGAAAGGAGGTTGAGCTCACGGCAAATGGTATCAAACACATTAATAAGCAACTAGCGGTATTTTTCACGAACCGTAGCGTCGAAGCAATTAAAAAGCTGAGACAGAGGGACGATTATAAGGAGAAAATCGAGCAGATAAGGGGGCAATCTGCTCTCGTCCCAGAAGTTGCTAATCTAACCATACGGCGCCGCCCTAGTAATAGTGAGCAAAACCCCCAAGTACCAACGTCTGAAACATCTCCAATCACACCATTAGAACAGTCGAACAGTGGAATCTTGTTGGCGCTACGCGGGTATAGCCCCGTAGTTTGTCCTTCCAGATGGAGAGCCCAAGAACTGCAAACTATCATTGATAGGGCGCAGATCGAGGGGAAGGAAACCACTCTCCAGTGTTTATCCGCTTATCTTCAGGGAATTTTTCCGACACAGGGTGCAAGACGCACGCTGACGAGGCCGGCACGGCGGCCTCGGAATAGAAGAGAAAGCAGAAGGCAGCAGTACGCTGTCATCCAGCGAAACTGGGATAAGCATAAAGGAAGGTGCATTAAGTCAATACTTGAGGAAACTGATGAGTCGGTAATGCCAAACCGAGAATTTATGGAACCCTATTGGAGGGAGATAATGACTCAGCCCAGCCCAAGCTCTTGCGACGATATAGTGACAACTCCAGTTCACTCGCTTGAGAGGGTTTGGTCCGCTATTACAAAGCGCGAACTTAGGGCATCAGCAGTCGCATTATCTAGCTCTCCGGGGCCTGACGGAATAACTCCAAAATCTGCTAAGGAGGTGCCGTCAGGCATTATGCTTCGCATAATGAACCTAATTCTATGGTGCGGTAAATTACCTCGCTTTATCCGACTGGCCAGAACCATCTTCATTCCGAAGACGGGGACGGCAATGCGACCGCAAGACTTTCGTCCAATATCGGTGCCATCAGTATTGGTAAGACAGCTAAATGCAATATTGGCAACCCGGTTGACCTCATCAGTTGATTGGGACCCGCGTCAGCGGGGCTTCTTACCTACAGACGGATGCGCCGATAATGCGACGATAGTCGACTTAGTCTTGAGGAGTAGCCATAAAAGCTATAGATCTTGCTACATAGCCAATCTGGATGTAAGCAAGGCATTTGACTCTTTGTCACATGCATCTATATATAACACCCTAAAAGCTTATGGCGCACCAAAGGACTTCGTCGACTACGTACAAAGTTCGTACGAGGTTGGTGGTACTAGTCTCTGCGGAGAAGGTTGGAGTTCAGAGGAATTCGTCCCTGCGAGAGGAGTGAAGCAGGGTGACCCTTTGTCTCCTATTCTATTTAATCTGGTCATTGACCGGTTACTTAGAGCCTACCCCAAAGAAATTGGTACCAAGGTTGGAACTGCCATGACAAACGCGGCCGCGTTTGCAGACGATTTGGTCCTTTTTGCGGAAACTCGAATGGGGCTTCAACAACTGCTTGACAAGACAGTTAGCTATCTGGCTACTGTTGGACTCACCCTTAATGCTGACAAGTGTTTCACTATCGGTATTAAGGGTCAGCCGAAACAGAAGTGTACTGTGTTAGATCCACATACCTTCCGAGTCGGCTTGAACGGGTGTCCGGCATTGAAGCGAACTAACGAGTGGAAGTATTTAGGCATCATTTTTAATGCAAACGGGAGGGTCAAGTGCAACCCAGCTGAGGACATTGGTCCAAAGCTACAAAGGTTGTCACAAGCCCCTCTTAAGCCTCAACAGAAGATATTTGCCCTTCGAACCGTCCTTATCCCACAACTCTATCACAAGCTAACCCTTGGGAGTGTGACGATAGGTGTGTTACGAAAATCCGACAAATTGATACGATTCTATGTGCGTAAATGGCTAGATTTACCACCGGATGTGCCAATAGCATTCGTTCACGCCCCCCCAAAGTGTGGGGGACTCGGGATTCCATCACTAAGATGGATGGCTCCGATGCTTCGTCTAAGACGATTGAGCAATATAAAATGGCCTCACTTCGAGCAATCCGAAGTGGCCAGCTCTTTCATCGAAGACGAAATGCAAAGGGCCCGAGTTAGGTTGCTAGCGGAACAAAATGAAATGCTAACACGTCCGGCAATAGAAGAGTATTGGGCAAATAGATTGTTCGTGTCTGTTGATGGCCACGGTCTCCGTGAAGCGGGCCATTATGGTCCACAACACGGATGGGTTAGTCAACCCACGCGTTTGCTAACAGGGAAGGAATATAGAGACGGAATTAAACTGCGGATAAATGCCCTACCCACGAAGTCTCGTACTACGAGGGGAAGGCACGAATTGGATCGACAGTGTCGTGCAGGATGTGATGCTCCCGAAACATCAAACCACATCATGCAAAAATGCTATCGCTCGCATGGGAGGCGGGTAGCTAGACACAACTGCGTAGTAAATCGAATCAAGCGGGGACTTGAGGAGAGAGGCTGCGTGGTCATTGTTGAGCCAAGTCTGCAGGGCGAATCCGGCCTCAATAAACCCGACCTGGTGGTACTCCGACCAAATCACATTGATGTGATCGACATTCAGGTGACAAATGACGGACACTCTTTGGACGATGCGCACCAGCGCAAAATCCAAAGATACGATACCCCGGACATAAGACGCGAATTGCGGCGCAAATTCGTAGCGACAGGTGATATTGAGTTTCATTCTGCCACTATTAACTGGCGGGGGATCTGGAGTGGTCAATCCGTAAAACGGTTGATTGCGAAGGGCCTTCTTAATAAATATGATAGCCATATCATAAGTATACAGGTAATAAGAGGAAGTCTTGGCTGTTTTAGACAGTTCATGTATTATGGTGGATACTCAAGAGGCTGGACGTAGCTTATGCCTTGGTTCAAATATAAATGCCGGCTGCCTTGGCAAAACATCAAATAAGGCATAAACATCGCACAACAACAACATATAAGGATGGTTTTAGTACGTATGCGTTGTGGAACCCTCAAAGTGAAGAAGGTTCAGATAGAGCAATGAATCGTGCATGCTAGACAAACTGTGACCACACAAGGTGATGGCAGACCTAGTATCTTTCGAAGATTTCCATGCCTTAGCGATCAAAAAAAAAAAAAAAAAAAAAAAAAAATAGCCAAATGCCTCGTCATCTAATTAGTGACGCGCATGAATGGATTAACGAGATTCCTACTGTCCCTATCTACTATCTAGCGAAACCACAGCCAAGGGAACGGGCTTGGAATAATTAGCGGGGAAAGAAGACCCTTTTGAGCTTGACTCTAATCTGGCAGTGTAAGGAGACATAAGAGGTGTAGAATAAGTGGGAGATATTAGACTTCGGTTTGGTATCGCCAATGAAATACCACTACTCTTATTGTTTCCTTACTTACTTGATTAAATGGAACGTGTATCATTTCCTAGCCATTATACGGATATATTTATTATATCTTATGGTATTGGGTTTTGATGCAAGCTTCTTGATCAAAGTATCACGAGTTTGTTATATAATCGCAAACAAATTCTTTAATAAAACGGTGCATTTATGTATTTTTGATTTGAAAATTTGGTATAACTCCAATTACTCAGGTATGATCCAATTCAAGGACATTGCCAGGTAGGGAGTTTGACTGGGGCGGTACATCTCTCAAATAATAACGGAGGTGTCCCAAGGCCAGCTCAGTGCGGACAGAAACCACACATAGAGCAAAAGGGCAAATGCTGACTTGATCTCGGTGTTCAGTACACACAGGGACAGCAAAAGCTCGGCCTATCGATCCTTTTGGTTTAAAGAGTTTTTAACAAGAGGTGTCAGAAAAGTTACCATAGGGATAACTGGCTTGTGGCGGCCAAGCGTTCATAGCGACGTCGCTTTTTGATCCTTCGATGTCGGCTCTTCCTATCATTGTGAAGCAAAATTCACCAAGCGTTGGATTGTTCACCCATGCAAGGGAACGTGAGCTGGGTTTAGACCGTCGTGAGACAGGTTAGTTTTACCCTACTAATGACAAAACGTTGTTGCGACAGCATTCCTGCGTAGTACGAGAGGAACCGCAGGTACGGACCAATGGCACAATACTTGTTCGAGCGAACAGTGGTATGACGCTACGTCCGTTGGATTATGCCTGAACGCCTCTAAGGTCGTATCCGTGCTGGACTGCAATGATAAATAAGGGGCAATTTGCATTGTATGGCTTCTAAACCATTTAAAGTTTATAATTTACTTTATAAACGACAATGGATGTGATGCCAATGTAATTTGTAACATAGTAAATTGGGAGGATCTTTGATCACCTGATGCCGCGCTAGTTACATATAAAAGCATTATTTAATACAATGACAAAGCCTAGAATCAATTGTAAACGACTTTTGTAACAGGCAAGGTGTTGTAAGTGGTTGAGCAGCTGCCATACTGCGATCCACTGAAGCTTATCCTTTGCTTGATGATTCGATAATAAAGATGTTGCAAGCGGCATAATAATTTATGCTTGCTTGCAACGGCGCGCCACTTTGTGGTTAGCAAAAGGTCTAGTAATATAAGAGACCTATAAAAAAATCAATATATTATTATAAATAAATATTGAACAAACAAAATGCATCGTCATCTTTATTAGTGACGCGATGATAAAGTGGCAAACATATTCCATGTATAAATATTCCTATGGTATTTTGATAATGCAAGTAAAGAGGACATATATAAAAGTAAGTATATGTTCCTCCAATGGTAGCAGCGGTTGGTTGGTTGGTGTCTGCTCCTCTTATTGTTCAAAACTTATGTTATGGTAGCAAGTCTGTATCGTCATATTATTAGTGACGCGAAAAATTAGTGGCAAACAATATTCGATGTATAAATATTCCTATGGTATTAATATTCAAATGAAGAGACCATTTAAATAAAGAGGACATATATAAAAGTAAGTATATGTTCCTCCAATGGTAGCAGCGGTTGGTTGGTTGGTGTCTGCTCCTCTTATTGTTCAAAACTTATGTTATGGTAGCAAGTCTGTATCGTCATATTATAAGTGACGCGAAAAATTAATGGCAAACATATTCGATGTATATAAATATTCCTATGGTATTCAAATTCAAGTAAAGAGACCATTAAAGTACAGAGAGAGGCCATATAATAAGTAAGTATATGTTCCTCCAATGGTAGCAGTGGTTGGTTGGTTGGTTGGTTGGCGGCTGCTCCTCTTATTGTTCAAAACTTATGTTATGGTAGCAAGTCTGTATCGTCATATTATAAGTGACGCGAAAAATTAGTGGCAAACATATTCGATGTATAAATATTCCTATGGTATTGAAATTCAAATAAAGAGACCATTAAAATAAAGAGGACATATATAAAAGTAAGTAATGGTAGCGGCGGTTGGTTGGTTGGCGGCTGCTCTTATTGTTCAAAACTTATGTTATCAATATGAGTTTGGCAATACAATAAAGAAGACCAATCTAATCCATATAAGACTAAATGGATTATATGGATATGCTTAGGAAACCCATATATTAATAAAAAAAAATTTATGTATAGAAAATTATACATATATGTATTTATATAAATGAATCGTATGGATATGGCTTATAGTAGATATAATACCTTTAAGGCATATTAATGTATAATATAGTAAATATATATACGTTGAAATATAAATGCATTTTTATATATATGGCAGCATATAAGTGTCATATGAAAAATAATAGAGTTTACCCATATATCACTGAAATGAGATATATAAACCTAGTGAGGGGCGGCACTAGTGAATGAATCGTATAGATATGGCTTACAGGTATAATACCTATATGTCATAATATGGTTTAATATTATAAATATACATTGAAATATGAATGAATTGTATAGATATGGCTTTTAAATGCCATATGCATAAGAATAAATAGAATGATTAACACTTATATCACTGAAATAAGATATAAAAACCTAGTGAAGGGTGGCACTAGTACTGTAAACATGATTTTGGCAGAGCTCGGGGTAAAAAACTACTATAGGGAGGTGGTCGTTGGCGGGCCCCTCCTCGTATTGGTCAAAACCTATGTTATACATATGAGGTTGTCAATACTATAAAGAACGCCAAGCATATCCATATAAATGTATGGATATGCATACAAATCCATACAAAAGTGAAAAAAAAATAATGTATTGAAAAATATACATATATTTATATAAGTGAATCGTATGGATATGTCTTATAGGTATAATACCTATAAGGCATAACAATGTATAATCTAGCAAATATACATCGAAATATGCAGGAATTGTATAGATATGGCATATAAATGCCATATACATAAGAATAAATTGTATATCAATGCAATAAGATATATAAACCTAGTGAGGGGCGGCACTAGTAAATGAATCGTATGGATATGGCTTATAGGTATAATACCTATAAGGCATAATAATGTATAATATAATAAATATACATTAAAACATGATTGAATTATATAGATATGGCATATAAATGCCATATACTTAAGAATAAATGGTAAAATTTACCCGTATATCACTTAAACACGATATATAAACCTAGTGAGGGTGACGCTAGTACTGTAAACATGCTTTTGGAAGATAATGGGTCCAAAAACTACTATAGGGAGGTGGTCGTTGGCGGGCCCCTCCTCGTATTGGTCAAAACCTATGTTATGCATATAAGTTTGTCAATACTATTAAGACCGCCAAGCATATCCATATAAATGTATGGATATGCATAAAAATCCATACAAAAGTGAAAAAAAATAATGTATTGAAAAATATACATATATTTATATAAGTGAATCGTATGGATATGGCTTATAGGTATAATACCTATAAGGCATAACAATGTATAATCTAGCAAGTATACATCGAAATATGAAGGAATTGTATAGATATGGCATATAAATGCCATATACATAAGAATAAATTGTATATCAATGCAATAAGATATATAAACCTAGTGAGGGGCGGCACTAGTAAATGAATCGTATGGATATGGCTTATAGGTATAATACCTATAAGGCATAATAATGTATAATATAATAAATATACATTAAAACATGATTGAATTATATAGATATGGCATATAAATGCCATATACTTAAGAATAAATGGTAAAATTTACCCGTATATCACTGAAACACGATATATAAACCTAGTGAGGGTGACACTAGTACTGTAAACATGCTTTTAGAAGATCATGGGTCCAAAAACTACTATAGGGAGGTGGTCGTTGGCGGGCCCCTCCTCGTATTGGTCAAAACCTATGTTATGCATATAAGTTTGTCAATACTATTAAGACCGCCAAGCATATCCATATAAATGTATGGATATGCATAAAAATCCATACAAAAGTGAAAAAAAATAATGTATTGAAAAATATACATATATTTATATAAGTGAATCGTATGGATATGGCTTATAGGTATAATACCTATAAGGCATAACAATGTATAATCTAGCAAGTATACATCGAAATATGAAGGAATTGTATAGATATGGCATATAAATGCCATATAAATAAGAATAAATTGTATATCAATGCAATAAGATATATAAACCTAGTGAGGGGCGGCACTAGTAAATGAATCGTATGGATATGGCTTATAGGTATAATACCTATAAGGCATAATAATGTATAATATAATAAATATACATTAAAATATGATTGAATTATATAGATATGGCATATAAATGCCATATACTTAAGAATAAATGGTAAAATTTACCCGTATATCACTTAAACACGATATATAAACCTAGTGAGGGTGACGCTAGTACTGTAAACATGCTTTTGGAAGATAATGGGTCCAAAAACTACTATAGGGAGGTGGTCGTTGGCGGGCCCCTCCTCGTATTGGTCAAAACCTATGTTATGCATATAAGTTTGTCAATACTATTAAGACCGCCAAGCATATCCATATAAATGTATGGATATGCATAAAAATCCATACAAAAGTGAAAAAAATAATGTATTGAAAAATATACATATATTTATATAAGTGAATCGTATGGATATGGCTTATAGGTATAATACCTATAAGGCATAACAATGTATAATCTAGCAAGTATACATCGAAATATGAAGGAATTGTATAGATATGGCATATAAATGCCATATACATAAGAATAAATTGTATATCAATGCAATAAGATATATAAACCTAGTGAGGGGCGGCACTAGTAAATGAATCGTATGGATATGGCTTATAGGTATAATACCTATAAGGCATAATAATGTATAATATAATAAATATACATTAAAACATGATTGAATTATATAGATATGGCATATAAATGCCATATACTTAAGAATAAATGGTAAAATTTACCCGTATATCACTGAAACACGATATATAAACCTAGTGAGGGTGACACTAGTACTGTAAACATGCTTTTAGAAGATCATGGGTCCAAAAACTACTATAGGGAGGTGGTCGTTGGCGGGCCCCTCCTCGTATTGGTCAAAACCTATGTTATGCATATAAGTTTGTCAATACTATTAAGACCGCCAAGCATATCCATATAAATGTATGGATATGCATAAAAATCCATACAAAAGTGAAAAAAAATAATGTATTGAAAAATATACATATATTTATATAAGTGAATCGTATGGATATGGCTTATAGGTATAATACCTATAAGGCATAACAATGTATAATCTAGCAAGTATACATCGAAATATGAAGGAATTGTATAGATATGCCATATAAATGCCATATAAATAAGAATAAATTGTATATCAATGCAATAAGATATATAAACCTAGTGAGGGGCGGCACTAGTAAATGAATCGTATGGATATGGCTTATAGGTATAATACCTATAAGGCATAATAATGTATAATATAATAAATATACATTAAAACATGATTGAATTATATAGATATGGCATATAAATGCCATATACTTAAGAATAAATGGTAAAATTTACCCGTATATCACTTAAACACGATATATAAACCTAGTGAGGGTGACGCTAGTACTGTAAACATGCTTTTGGAAGATAATGGGTCCAAAAACTACTATAGGGAGGTGGTCGTTGGCGGGCCCCTCCTCGTATTGGTCAAAACCTATGTTATGCATATAAGTTTGTCAATACTATTAAGACCGCCAAGCATATCCATATAAATGTATGGATATGCATAAAAATCCATACAAAAGTGAAAAAAAATAATGTATTGAAAAATATACATATATTTATATAAGTGAATCGTATGGATATGGCTTATAGGTATAATACCTATAAGGCATAACAATGTATAATCTAGCAAGTATACATCGAAATATGAAGGAATTGTATAGATATGGCATATAAATGCCATATACATAAGAATAAATTGTATATCAATGCAATAAGATATATAAACCTAGTGAGGGGCGGCACTAGTAAATGAATCGTATGGATATGGCTTATAGGTATAATACCTATAAGGCATAATAATGTATAATATAATAAATATACATTAAAACATGATTGAATTATATAGATATGGCATATAAATGCCATATACTTAAGAATAAATGGTAAAATTTACCCGTATATCACTGAAACACGATATATAAACCTAGTGAGGGTGACACTAGTACTGTAAACATGCTTTTAGAAGATCATGGGTCCAAAAACTACTATAGGGAGGTGGTCGTTGGCGGGCCCCTCCTCGTATTGGTCAAAACCTATGTTATGCATATAAGTTTGTCAATACTATTAAGACCGCCAAGCATATCCATATAAATGTATGGATATGCATAAAAATCCATACAAAAGTGAAAAAAAATAATGTATTGAAAAATATACATATATTTATATAAGTGAATCGTATGGATATGGCTTATAGGTATAATACCTATAAGGCATAACAATGTATAATCTAGCAAGTATACATCGAAATATGAAGGAATTGTATAGATATGCCATATAAATGCCATATAAATAAGAA
>NC_092085.1:7500-40000 GCF_043229965.1 Drosophila suzukii | reverse complement strand
GTATGGAGCGTCAATATTCTAGTATGAGAAATTAACGATTTAAGTCCTTCTTAAATGAGGCCATTTACCCATAGAGGGTGCCAGGCCCGTATAACGTTAATGATTACTAGATGATGTTTCCAAAGAGTCGTGTTGCTTGATAGTGCAGCACTAAGTGGGTGGTAAACTCCATCTAAAACTAAATATAACCATGAGACCGATAGTAAACAAGTACCGTGAGGGAAAGTTGAAAAGAACTCTGAATAGAGAGTTAAACAGTACGTGAAACTGCTTAGAGGTTAAGCCCGATGAACCTGAATATCCGTTATGGAAAATTCATCATTAAAATTGTAATATTTAAACAATATTATGATAATAGTGTGCATTTTTTCCATATAAGGACATTGTAATCTATTAGCATACAAAATTTATCATAAAATATAACTTATAGTTTATTCAAATTAATTTGCTTGCATTTTAACACAGAATAAATGTTATTAATTTGATAAAGTGCTGATAGATTTATATGAATACAGTGCGTTAATTTTTCGGAATTATATAATGGCATAATTATCATTGATTTTTGTGTTTATTATATGCACTTGTATGATTAACAATGCGAAAGATTCAGGATACCTTCGGGACCCGTCTTGAAACACGGACCAAGGAGTCTAACATATGTGCAAGTTATTGGGATATAAACCTAATAGCGTAATTAACTTGACTAATAATGGGATTAGTTTTTTAACTATTTATAGCTAATTAACACAATCCCGGGGCGTTCTATATAGTTATGTATAATGATATTTATATTATTTATGCCTCTAACTGGAACGTACCTTGAGCATATATGCTGTGACCCGAAAGATGGTGAACTATACTTGATCAGGTTGAAGTCAGGGGAAACCCTGATGGAAGACCGAAACAGTTCTGACGTGCAAATCGATTGTCAGAATTGAGTATAGGGGCGAAAGACCAATCGAACCATCTAGTAGCTGGTTCCTTCCGAAGTTTCCCTCAGGATAGCTGGTGCATTTTAATGTTATATAAAATAATCTTATCTGGTAAAGCGAATGATTAGAGGCCTTAGGGTCGAAACGATCTTAACCTATTCTCAAACTTTAAATGGGTAAGAACCTTAACTTTCTTGATATGAAGTTCAAGGTTATGATATAATGTGCCCAGTGGGCCACTTTTGGTAAGCAGAACTGGCGCTGTGGGATGAACCAAACGTAATGTTACGGTGCCCAAATTAACAACTCATGCAGATACCATGAAAGGCGTTGGTTGCTTAAAACAGCAGGACGGTGATCATGGAAGTCGAAATCCGCTAAGGAGTGTGTAACAACTCACCTGCCGAAGCAACTAGCCCTTAAAATGGATGGCGCTTAAGTTGTATACCTATACATTACCGCTAAAGTAGATGATTTATATTACTTGTGATATAAATTTTGAAACTTTAGTGAGTAGGAAGGTACAATGGTATGCGTAGAAGTGTTTGGCGCAAGCCTGCATGGAGCTGCCATTGGTACAGATCTTGGTGGTAGTAGCAAATAATCGAATGAGACCTTGGAGGACTGAAGTGGAGAAGGGTTTCGTGTGAACAGTGGTTGATCACGAGTTAGTCGGTCCTAAGTTCAAGGCGAAAGCCGAAAATTTTCAAGTAAAACACAAATGCCATACAAATATATTATATTATATAAATCAAGCTAATTAATATACTTGAATAATTTTGAACGAAAGGGAATACGGTTCCAATTCCGTAACCTGTTGAGTATCCGTTTGTTATTAAATATGGGCCTCGTGCTCATCCTGGCAACAGGAACGACCATAAAGAAGCCGTCGAGAGATATCGGAAGAGTTTTCTTTTCTGTTTTATAGCCGTACTACCATGGAAGTCTTTCGCAGAGAGATATGGTAGATGGGCTAGAAGAGCATGACATATACTGTTGTGTCGATATTTTCTCCTCGGACCTTGAAAATTTATGGTGGGGACACGCAAACTTCTCAACAGGCCGTACCAATATCCGCAGCTGGTCTCCAAGGTGAAGAGTCTCTAGTCGATAGAATAATGTAGGTAAGGGAAGTCGGCAAATTAGATCCGTAACTTCGGGATAAGGATTGGCTCTGAAGATTGAGATAGTCGGGCTTGATTGGGAAACAATAACATGGTTTATGTGCTCGTTCTGGGTAAATAGAGTGTCTGGCATTTATGTTGGTCACTTGTTCCCCGGATAGTTTAGTTACGTAGCCAATTGTGGAACTTTCTTGCTAAAATTTTTAAGAATACTAATTGGGTTAAACCAATTAGTTCTTATTAATTATAACGATTATCAATTAACAATCAATTCAGAACTGGCACGGACTTGGGGAATCCGACTGTCTAATTAAAACAAAGCATTGTGATGGCCCTAGCGGGTGTTGACACAATGTGATTTCTGCCCAGTGCTCTGAATGTCAAAGTGAAGAAATTCAAGTAAGCGCGGGTCAACGGCGGGAGTAACTATGACTCTCTTAAGGGGAACTGGGGGGGGAACTGGAATTTAGGTATGCAGAAGGGGAATATTATTCTGTAATTCATAAGTCATATCCTCGGATGTGCAGAAGGGGAATATTATTCTGTAATTCATAAGTCATATCTAGATTCAAGTCGACTCAAAACCTCCTCGTGGTGTTCCCCGGTAATGTTATACAGCGTGCTTTACTGTTTAACAGCCAATTTGAGCGGCGAATATATTTCCCATAGGGCTGGTTACCCTATGGGAAATTAACATATTGGAACTACAAATATAAATGAAAACAGGCCTCGGATACTAGTGGAAAATTCGTTGACGACCCGACCCCCTGTGGATCTCTTCCCAGGGGATGCCCAATATGAACCAAGCGCATCGGCTACTCCGGTTGGAGGGGTACCATGCACAATATGTGGCCGGTCCTTTACAAGCAAAAGAGGACTCGGTGTTCACATGAGATCTCAACACCCAGACGAACTTGATGATATTCGTCGACGTGTTGATATCAAGGCAAGATGGTGTGAGGAAGAGAAGATGATGATGGCGAGAAAGGAGGTTGAGCTCACGGCAAATGGTATCAAACACATTAATAAGCAACTAGCGGTATTTTTCACGAACCGTAGCGTCGAAGCAATTAAAAAGCTGAGACAGAGGGACGATTATAAGGAGAAAATCGAGCAGATAAGGGGGCAATCTGCTCTCGTCCCAGAAGTTGCTAATCTAACCATACGGCGCCGCCCTAGTAATAGTGAGCAAAACCCCCAAGTACCAACGTCTGAAACATCTCCAATCACACCATTAGAACAGTCGAACAGTGGAATCTTGTTGGCGCTACGCGGGTATAGCCCCGTAGTTTGTCCTTCCAGATGGAGAGCCCAAGAACTGCAAACTATCATTGATAGGGCGCAGATCGAGGGGAAGGAAACCACTCTCCAGTGTTTATCCGCTTATCTTCAGGGAATTTTTCCGACACAGGGTGCAAGACGCACGCTGACGAGGCCGGCACGGCGGCCTCGGAATAGAAGAGAAAGCAGAAGGCAGCAGTACGCTGTCATCCAGCGAAACTGGGATAAGCATAAAGGAAGGTGCATTAAGTCAATACTTGAGGAAACTGATGAGTCGGTAATGCCAAACCGAGAATTTATGGAACCCTATTGGAGGGAGATAATGACTCAGCCCAGCCCAAGCTCTTGCGACGATATAGTGACAACTCCAGTTCACTCGCTTGAGAGGGTTTGGTCCGCTATTACAAAGCGCGAACTTAGGGCATCAGCAGTCGCATTATCTAGCTCTCCGGGGCCTGACGGAATAACTCCAAAATCTGCTAAGGAGGTGCCGTCAGGCATTATGCTTCGCATAATGAACCTAATTCTATGGTGCGGTAAATTACCTCGCTTTATCCGACTGGCCAGAACCATCTTCATTCCGAAGACGGGGACGGCAATGCGACCGCAAGACTTTCGTCCAATATCGGTGCCATCAGTATTGGTAAGACAGCTAAATGCAATATTGGCAACCCGGTTGACCTCATCAGTTGATTGGGACCCGCGTCAGCGGGGCTTCTTACCTACAGACGGATGCGCCGATAATGCGACGATAGTCGACTTAGTCTTGAGGAGTAGCCATAAAAGCTATAGATCTTGCTACATAGCCAATCTGGATGTAAGCAAGGCATTTGACTCTTTGTCACATGCATCTATATATAACACCCTAAAAGCTTATGGCGCACCAAAGGACTTCGTCGACTACGTACAAAGTTCGTACGAGGTTGGTGGTACTAGTCTCTGCGGAGAAGGTTGGAGTTCAGAGGAATTCGTCCCTGCGAGAGGAGTGAAGCAGGGTGACCCTTTGTCTCCTATTCTATTTAATCTGGTCATTGACCGGTTACTTAGAGCCTACCCCAAAGAAATTGGTACCAAGGTTGGAACTGCCATGACAAACGCGGCCGCGTTTGCAGACGATTTGGTCCTTTTTGCGGAAACTCGAATGGGGCTTCAACAACTGCTTGACAAGACAGTTAGCTATCTGGCTACTGTTGGACTCACCCTTAATGCTGACAAGTGTTTCACTATCGGTATTAAGGGTCAGCCGAAACAGAAGTGTACTGTGTTAGATCCACATACCTTCCGAGTCGGCTTGAACGGGTGTCCGGCATTGAAGCGAACTAACGAGTGGAAGTATTTAGGCATCATTTTTAATGCAAACGGGAGGGTCAAGTGCAACCCAGCTGAGGACATTGGTCCAAAGCTACAAAGGTTGTCACAAGCCCCTCTTAAGCCTCAACAGAAGATATTTGCCCTTCGAACCGTCCTTATCCCACAACTCTATCACAAGCTAACCCTTGGGAGTGTGACGATAGGTGTGTTACGAAAATCCGACAAATTGATACGATTCTATGTGCGTAAATGGCTAGATTTACCACCGGATGTGCCAATAGCATTCGTTCACGCCCCCCCAAAGTGTGGGGGACTCGGGATTCCATCACTAAGATGGATGGCTCCGATGCTTCGTCTAAGACGATTGAGCAATATAAAATGGCCTCACTTCGAGCAATCCGAAGTGGCCAGCTCTTTCATCGAAGACGAAATGCAAAGGGCCCGAGTTAGGTTGCTAGCGGAACAAAATGAAATGCTAACACGTCCGGCAATAGAAGAGTATTGGGCAAATAGATTGTTCGTGTCTGTTGATGGCCACGGTCTCCGTGAAGCGGGCCATTATGGTCCACAACACGGATGGGTTAGTCAACCCACGCGTTTGCTAACAGGGAAGGAATATAGAGACGGAATTAAACTGCGGATAAATGCCCTACCCACGAAGTCTCGTACTACGAGGGGAAGGCACGAATTGGATCGACAGTGTCGTGCAGGATGTGATGCTCCCGAAACATCAAACCACATCATGCAAAAATGCTATCGCTCGCATGGGAGGCGGGTAGCTAGACACAACTGCGTAGTAAATCGAATCAAGCGGGGACTTGAGGAGAGAGGCTGCGTGGTCATTGTTGAGCCAAGTCTGCAGGGCGAATCCGGCCTCAATAAACCCGACCTGGTGGTACTCCGACCAAATCACATTGATGTGATCGACATTCAGGTGACAAATGACGGACACTCTTTGGACGATGCGCACCAGCGCAAAATCCAAAGATACGATACCCCGGACATAAGACGCGAATTGCGGCGCAAATTCGTAGCGACAGGTGATATTGAGTTTCATTCTGCCACTATTAACTGGCGGGGGATCTGGAGTGGTCAATCCGTAAAACGGTTGATTGCGAAGGGCCTTCTTAATAAATATGATAGCCATATCATAAGTATACAGGTAATAAGAGGAAGTCTTGGCTGTTTTAGACAGTTCATGTATTATGGTGGATACTCAAGAGGCTGGACGTAGCTTATGCCTTGGTTCAAATATAAATGCCGGCTGCCTTGGCAAAACATCAAATAAGGCATAAACATCGCACAACAACAACATATAAGGATGGTTTTAGTACGTATGCGTTGTGGAACCCTCAAAGTGAAGAAGGTTCAGATAGAGCAATGAATCGTGCATGCTAGACAAACTGTGACCACACAAGGTGATGGCAGACCTAGTATCTTTCGAAGATTTCCATGCCTTAGCGATCAAAAAAAAAAAAAAAAAAAAAAAAAAATAGCCAAATGCCTCGTCATCTAATTAGTGACGCGCATGAATGGATTAACGAGATTCCTACTGTCCCTATCTACTATCTAGCGAAACCACAGCCAAGGGAACGGGCTTGGAATAATTAGCGGGGAAAGAAGACCCTTTTGAGCTTGACTCTAATCTGGCAGTGTAAGGAGACATAAGAGGTGTAGAATAAGTGGGAGATATTAGACTTCGGTTTGGTATCGCCAATGAAATACCACTACTCTTATTGTTTCCTTACTTACTTGATTAAATGGAACGTGTATCATTTCCTAGCCATTATACGGATATATTTATTATATCTTATGGTATTGGGTTTTGATGCAAGCTTCTTGATCAAAGTATCACGAGTTTGTTATATAATCGCAAACAAATTCTTTAATAAAACGGTGCATTTATGTATTTTTGATTTGAAAATTTGGTATAACTCCAATTACTCAGGTATGATCCAATTCAAGGACATTGCCAGGTAGGGAGTTTGACTGGGGCGGTACATCTCTCAAATAATAACGGAGGTGTCCCAAGGCCAGCTCAGTGCGGACAGAAACCACACATAGAGCAAAAGGGCAAATGCTGACTTGATCTCGGTGTTCAGTACACACAGGGACAGCAAAAGCTCGGCCTATCGATCCTTTTGGTTTAAAGAGTTTTTAACAAGAGGTGTCAGAAAAGTTACCATAGGGATAACTGGCTTGTGGCGGCCAAGCGTTCATAGCGACGTCGCTTTTTGATCCTTCGATGTCGGCTCTTCCTATCATTGTGAAGCAAAATTCACCAAGCGTTGGATTGTTCACCCATGCAAGGGAACGTGAGCTGGGTTTAGACCGTCGTGAGACAGGTTAGTTTTACCCTACTAATGACAAAACGTTGTTGCGACAGCATTCCTGCGTAGTACGAGAGGAACCGCAGGTACGGACCAATGGCACAATACTTGTTCGAGCGAACAGTGGTATGACGCTACGTCCGTTGGATTATGCCTGAACGCCTCTAAGGTCGTATCCGTGCTGGACTGCAATGATAAATAAGGGGCAATTTGCATTGTATGGCTTCTAAACCATTTAAAGTTTATAATTTACTTTATAAACGACAATGGATGTGATGCCAATGTAATTTGTAACATAGTAAATTGGGAGGATCTTTGATCACCTGATGCCGCGCTAGTTACATATAAAAGCATTATTTAATACAATGACAAAGCCTAGAATCAATTGTAAACGACTTTTGTAACAGGCAAGGTGTTGTAAGTGGTTGAGCAGCTGCCATACTGCGATCCACTGAAGCTTATCCTTTGCTTGATGATTCGATAATAAAGATGTTGCAAGCGGCATAATAATTTATGCTTGCTTGCAACGGCGCGCCACTTTGTGGTTAGCAAAAGGTCTAGTAATATAAGAGACCTATAAAAAAATCAATATATTATTATAAATAAATATTGAACAAACAAAATGCATCGTCATCTTTATTAGTGACGCGATGATAAAGTGGCAAACATATTCCATGTATAAATATTCCTATGGTATTTTGATAATGCAAGTAAAGAGGACATATATAAAAGTAAGTATATGTTCCTCCAATGGTAGCAGCGGTTGGTTGGTTGGTGTCTGCTCCTCTTATTGTTCAAAACTTATGTTATGGTAGCAAGTCTGTATCGTCATATTATTAGTGACGCGAAAAATTAGTGGCAAACAATATTCGATGTATAAATATTCCTATGGTATTAATATTCAAATGAAGAGACCATTTAAATAAAGAGGACATATATAAAAGTAAGTATATGTTCCTCCAATGGTAGCAGCGGTTGGTTGGTTGGTGTCTGCTCCTCTTATTGTTCAAAACTTATGTTATGGTAGCAAGTCTGTATCGTCATATTATAAGTGACGCGAAAAATTAATGGCAAACATATTCGATGTATATAAATATTCCTATGGTATTCAAATTCAAGTAAAGAGACCATTAAAGTACAGAGAGAGGCCATATAATAAGTAAGTATATGTTCCTCCAATGGTAGCAGTGGTTGGTTGGTTGGTTGGTTGGCGGCTGCTCCTCTTATTGTTCAAAACTTATGTTATGGTAGCAAGTCTGTATCGTCATATTATAAGTGACGCGAAAAATTAGTGGCAAACATATTCGATGTATAAATATTCCTATGGTATTGAAATTCAAATAAAGAGACCATTAAAATAAAGAGGACATATATAAAAGTAAGTAATGGTAGCGGCGGTTGGTTGGTTGGCGGCTGCTCTTATTGTTCAAAACTTATGTTATCAATATGAGTTTGGCAATACAATAAAGAAGACCAATCTAATCCATATAAGACTAAATGGATTATATGGATATGCTTAGGAAACCCATATATTAATAAAAAAAAATTTATGTATAGAAAATTATACATATATGTATTTATATAAATGAATCGTATGGATATGGCTTATAGTAGATATAATACCTTTAAGGCATATTAATGTATAATATAGTAAATATATATACGTTGAAATATAAATGCATTTTTATATATATGGCAGCATATAAGTGTCATATGAAAAATAATAGAGTTTACCCATATATCACTGAAATGAGATATATAAACCTAGTGAGGGGCGGCACTAGTGAATGAATCGTATAGATATGGCTTACAGGTATAATACCTATATGTCATAATATGGTTTAATATTATAAATATACATTGAAATATGAATGAATTGTATAGATATGGCTTTTAAATGCCATATGCATAAGAATAAATAGAATGATTAACACTTATATCACTGAAATAAGATATAAAAACCTAGTGAAGGGTGGCACTAGTACTGTAAACATGATTTTGGCAGAGCTCGGGGTAAAAAACTACTATAGGGAGGTGGTCGTTGGCGGGCCCCTCCTCGTATTGGTCAAAACCTATGTTATACATATGAGGTTGTCAATACTATAAAGAACGCCAAGCATATCCATATAAATGTATGGATATGCATACAAATCCATACAAAAGTGAAAAAAAAATAATGTATTGAAAAATATACATATATTTATATAAGTGAATCGTATGGATATGTCTTATAGGTATAATACCTATAAGGCATAACAATGTATAATCTAGCAAATATACATCGAAATATGCAGGAATTGTATAGATATGGCATATAAATGCCATATACATAAGAATAAATTGTATATCAATGCAATAAGATATATAAACCTAGTGAGGGGCGGCACTAGTAAATGAATCGTATGGATATGGCTTATAGGTATAATACCTATAAGGCATAATAATGTATAATATAATAAATATACATTAAAACATGATTGAATTATATAGATATGGCATATAAATGCCATATACTTAAGAATAAATGGTAAAATTTACCCGTATATCACTTAAACACGATATATAAACCTAGTGAGGGTGACGCTAGTACTGTAAACATGCTTTTGGAAGATAATGGGTCCAAAAACTACTATAGGGAGGTGGTCGTTGGCGGGCCCCTCCTCGTATTGGTCAAAACCTATGTTATGCATATAAGTTTGTCAATACTATTAAGACCG
The DNA here is from genome assembly GCF_043229965.1 of Drosophila suzukii. NCBI lineage: Eukaryota > Metazoa > Arthropoda > Insecta > Diptera > Drosophilidae > Drosophila > Drosophila suzukii. The sequence continues at coordinate 30,305 of NC_092085.1, read as the reverse complement.
CCAAGCATATCCATATAAATGTATGGATATGCATAAAAATCCATACAAAAGTGAAAAAAAATAATGTATTGAAAAATATACATATATTTATATAAGTGAATCGTATGGATATGGCTTATAGGTATAATACCTATAAGGCATAACAATGTATAATCTAGCAAGTATACATCGAAATATGAAGGAATTGTATAGATATGGCATATAAATGCCATATACATAAGAATAAATTGTATATCAATGCAATAAGATATATAAACCTAGTGAGGGGCGGCACTAGTAAATGAATCGTATGGATATGGCTTATAGGTATAATACCTATAAGGCATAATAATGTATAATATAATAAATATACATTAAAACATGATTGAATTATATAGATATGGCATATAAATGCCATATACTTAAGAATAAATGGTAAAATTTACCCGTATATCACTGAAACACGATATATAAACCTAGTGAGGGTGACACTAGTACTGTAAACATGCTTTTAGAAGATCATGGGTCCAAAAACTACTATAGGGAGGTGGTCGTTGGCGGGCCCCTCCTCGTATTGGTCAAAACCTATGTTATGCATATAAGTTTGTCAATACTATTAAGACCGCCAAGCATATCCATATAAATGTATGGATATGCATAAAAATCCATACAAAAGTGAAAAAAAATAATGTATTGAAAAATATACATATATTTATATAAGTGAATCGTATGGATATGGCTTATAGGTATAATACCTATAAGGCATAACAATGTATAATCTAGCAAGTATACATCGAAATATGAAGGAATTGTATAGATATGGCATATAAATGCCATATAAATAAGAATAAATTGTATATCAATGCAATAAGATATATAAACCTAGTGAGGGGCGGCACTAGTAAATGAATCGTATGGATATGGCTTATAGGTATAATACCTATAAGGCATAATAATGTATAATATAATAAATATACATTAAAATATGATTGAATTATATAGATATGGCATATAAATGCCATATACTTAAGAATAAATGGTAAAATTTACCCGTATATCACTTAAACACGATATATAAACCTAGTGAGGGTGACGCTAGTACTGTAAACATGCTTTTGGAAGATAATGGGTCCAAAAACTACTATAGGGAGGTGGTCGTTGGCGGGCCCCTCCTCGTATTGGTCAAAACCTATGTTATGCATATAAGTTTGTCAATACTATTAAGACCGCCAAGCATATCCATATAAATGTATGGATATGCATAAAAATCCATACAAAAGTGAAAAAAATAATGTATTGAAAAATATACATATATTTATATAAGTGAATCGTATGGATATGGCTTATAGGTATAATACCTATAAGGCATAACAATGTATAATCTAGCAAGTATACATCGAAATATGAAGGAATTGTATAGATATGGCATATAAATGCCATATACATAAGAATAAATTGTATATCAATGCAATAAGATATATAAACCTAGTGAGGGGCGGCACTAGTAAATGAATCGTATGGATATGGCTTATAGGTATAATACCTATAAGGCATAATAATGTATAATATAATAAATATACATTAAAACATGATTGAATTATATAGATATGGCATATAAATGCCATATACTTAAGAATAAATGGTAAAATTTACCCGTATATCACTGAAACACGATATATAAACCTAGTGAGGGTGACACTAGTACTGTAAACATGCTTTTAGAAGATCATGGGTCCAAAAACTACTATAGGGAGGTGGTCGTTGGCGGGCCCCTCCTCGTATTGGTCAAAACCTATGTTATGCATATAAGTTTGTCAATACTATTAAGACCGCCAAGCATATCCATATAAATGTATGGATATGCATAAAAATCCATACAAAAGTGAAAAAAAATAATGTATTGAAAAATATACATATATTTATATAAGTGAATCGTATGGATATGGCTTATAGGTATAATACCTATAAGGCATAACAATGTATAATCTAGCAAGTATACATCGAAATATGAAGGAATTGTATAGATATGCCATATAAATGCCATATAAATAAGAATAAATTGTATATCAATGCAATAAGATATATAAACCTAGTGAGGGGCGGCACTAGTAAATGAATCGTATGGATATGGCTTATAGGTATAATACCTATAAGGCATAATAATGTATAATATAATAAATATACATTAAAACATGATTGAATTATATAGATATGGCATATAAATGCCATATACTTAAGAATAAATGGTAAAATTTACCCGTATATCACTTAAACACGATATATAAACCTAGTGAGGGTGACGCTAGTACTGTAAACATGCTTTTGGAAGATAATGGGTCCAAAAACTACTATAGGGAGGTGGTCGTTGGCGGGCCCCTCCTCGTATTGGTCAAAACCTATGTTATGCATATAAGTTTGTCAATACTATTAAGACCGCCAAGCATATCCATATAAATGTATGGATATGCATAAAAATCCATACAAAAGTGAAAAAAAATAATGTATTGAAAAATATACATATATTTATATAAGTGAATCGTATGGATATGGCTTATAGGTATAATACCTATAATCTAGCAAGTATACATCGAAATATGAAGGAATTGTATAGATATGGCATATAAATGCCATATACATAAGAATAAATTGTATATCAATGCAATAAGATATATAAACCTAGTGAGGGGCGGCACTAGTAAATGAATCGTATGGATATGGCTTATAGGTATAATACCTATAAGGCATAATAATGTATAATATAATAAATATACATTAAAACATGATTGAATTATATAGATATGGCATATAAATGCCATATACTTAAGAATAAATGGTAAAATTTACCCGTATATCACTGAAACACGATATATAAACCTAGTGAGGGTGACACTAGTACTGTAAACATGCTTTTAGAAGATCATGGGTCCAAAAACTACTATAGGGAGGTGGTCGTTGGCGGGCCCCTCCTCGTATTGGTCAAAACCTATGTTATGCATATAAGTTTGTCAATACTATTAAGACCGCCAAGCATATCCATATAAATGTATGGATATGCATAAAAATCCATACAAAAGTGAAAAAAAATAATGTATTGAAAAATATACATATATTTATATAAGTGAATCGTATGGATATGGCTTATAGGTATAATACCTATAAGGCATAACAATGTATAATCTAGCAAGTATACATCGAAATATGAAGGAATTGTATAGATATGCCATATAAATGCCATATAAATAAGAATAAATTGTATATCAATGCAATAAGATATATAAACCTAGTGAGGGGCGGCACTAGTAAATGAATCGTATGGATATGGCTTATAGGTATAATACCTATAAGGCATAATAATGTATAATATAATAAATATACATTAAAATATGATTGAATTATATAGATATGGCATATAAATGCCATATACTTAAGAATAAATGGTAAAATTTACCCGTATATCACTGAAACACGATATATAAACCTAGTGAGGGTGACACTAGTACTGTAAACATGCTTTTAGAAGATCATGGGTCCAAAAACTACTATAGGGAGGTGGTCGTTGGCGGGCCCCTCCTCGTATTGGTCAAAACTTATGTTATGCGTATGCATATGATTTTGTCAATACTATAAAGAAAACTTGTTTTGTACATACAAAACTAAATGAATTATATGGATATTGAAAAATAAATGGGTGGTTGGCAAAGAGAATTGAAAATACCCGAATTGAAGATATTGGGTTCAAAAACTACTATAGGGTGGTGTAGCAAATAAAGTTAAGACCATATATCCATATAATGGATATACACATGTATTCTCTTATTATAAGAAAGAATACCATATGGTTGGTTGGTAAAGATAATTGAAAATACCCGAATTGAAGATTACGGGTTCAAAAACTATTATATGGTGATGTAGCAAATAAAATGAAGATGATATATCCATATAATGGAAATATATGTGTATTCACTTATTATAAGAGAGAGTTTCAAATGGTTTGGTGGCAAAGACAATTGAAAATACCCGAATTAAAGATAATGGGTCCAAAAACTACTATAGGATGGTCAATGGGCCGGCCATCTCCTATTGACAATAGTCGGTAGATAAGATATTATCCGTCAAATTTGTTTCTGTGTTCATTTATGAATATGGGACTTGGCTCCGCGGTTAATATTTTAAGCCCAAGATAATAAAGTCGAAACAAAGGCCAAGTGTTTCTATTATACATAGAATAACAAATTGTTTCCCAATTTTATCGTTAATTAATCCTATTTAAAACAAAAAGAGGCAGGATTGCTAGATATACATTGTAAATGTATATTTGACCTTTCTGCCTCTATCTTAACTATTTAATATTAGTTTACACAAAAAAAGGCGTAAAAGCGAATTATAAATATATTTTATTATTAAAGTACATATCATATATGCGCTCGGTTTTATATTATATATTACCAAAGAGTCTATATGAATATATACAGATAAATTTTAAATTTATCATCAAAATACAAATGATTTAACTCAATATTATATATTGGTTAAACAAAAATTGTACATGTGTGGATACAATAATGACGTATGTCGAACAAAAATGATATTTTAGAATGAAATATGCATATATAAAGAAAATATTATTACATATTACAAAATATTGTGTTTTAAAGAAGATAAGATATTTCTTTTTTTTAAACATCAATAATTAAAAAACTTGTTATTATTAGTGGCGAAACAAGTATATATTGAAAACAAACGTATACGAATGCTATATAAAAATGGCCGTATTCGATAGAAAACAATCTATAAAATTTATATTGCTAATTTCTATTCAAAAATATGAATGAAATATGAATAAAAACATTATTCTGGTTGATCCTGCCAGTAGTTATATGCTTGTCTCAAAGATTAAGCCATGCATGTCTAAGTACACACGAATTAAAAGTGAAACCGCAAAAGGCTCATTATATCAGTTATGGTTCCTTAGATCGTTAACAGTTACTTGGATAACTGTGGTAATTCTAGAGCTAATACATGCAATTAAAACATGAACCTTATGGGACATGTGCTTTTATTAGGCTAAAACCAAGCGATCGCAAGATCGTTATATTGGTTGAACTCTAGATAACATGCAGATCGTATGGTCTTGTACCGACGACAGATCTTTCAAATGTCTGCCCTATCAACTTTTGATGGTAGTATCTAGGACTACCATGGTTGCAACGGGTAACGGGGAATCAGGGTTCGATTCCGGAGAGGGAGCCTGAGAAACGGCTACCACATCTAAGGAAGGCAGCAGGCGCGTAAATTACCCACTCCCAGCTCGGGGAGGTAGTGACGAAAAATAACAATACAGGACTCATATCCGAGGCCCTGTAATTGGAATGAGTACACTTTAAATCCTTTAACAAGGACCAATTGGAGGGCAAGTCTGGTGCCAGCAGCCGCGGTAATTCCAGCTCCAATAGCGTATATTAAAGTTGTTGCGGTTAAAACGTTCGTAGTTGAACTTGTGCTTCATACGGGTAGTACAACTTACAATTGTGGTTAGTACTATACCTTTATGTATGTAAGCGTATTACCGGTGGAGTTCTTACATGTGCTTAGATACTTGTATTTTTTCATATGTTCCTCCTATTTAAAAACCTGCATTAGTGCTCTTAAACGAGTGTTATTGTGGGCCGGTACAATTACTTTGAACAAATTAGAGTGCTTAAAGCAGGCTTCAAATGCCTGAATATTCTGTGCATGGGATAATGAAATAAGACCTCTGTTCTGCTTTCATTGGTTTTCAGATCAAGAGGTAATGATTAATAGAAGCAGTTTGGGGGCATTAGTATTACGACGCGAGAGGTGAAATTCTTGGACCGTCGTAAGACTAACTTAAGCGAAAGCATTTGCCAAAGATGTTTTCATTAATCAAGAACGAAAGTTAGAGGTTCGAAGGCGATCAGATACCGCCCTAGTTCTAACCATAAACGATGCCAGCTAGCAATTGGGTGTAGCTACTTTTATGGCTCTCTCAGTCGCTTCCCGGGAAACCAAAGCTTTTGGGCTCCGGGGGAAGTATGGTTGCAAAGCTGAAACTTAAAGGAATTGACGGAAGGGCACCACCAGGAGTGGAGCCTGCGGCTTAATTTGACTCAACACGGGAAAACTTACCAGGTCCGAACATAAGTGTGTAAGACAGATTGATAGCTCTTTCTCGAATCTATGGGTGGTGGTGCATGGCCGTTCTTAGTTCGTGGAGTGATTTGTCTGGTTAATTCCGATAACGAACGAGACTCAAATATATTAAATAGATATCTTCAGGATTATGGTGTTGAAGCTTATATAGCCTTCATTCATGGTGGCAGTAAAATGTTTATTGTGTTTGAATGTGTTTATATAAGTGGAGCCGTACCTGTTGGTTTGTCCCATTATAAGGACACTAGCTTCTTAAATGGACAAATTGCGTCTAGCAATAATGAGATTGAGCAATAACAGGTCTGTGATGCCCTTAGATGTCCTGGGCTGCACGCGCGCTACAATGAAAGTATCAACGTGTATTTCCTAGACCGAGAGGTCCGGGTAAACCGCTGAACCACTTTCATGCTTGGGATTGTGAACTGAAACTGTTCACATGAACTTGGAATTCCCAGTAAGTGTGAGTCATTAACTCGCATTGATTACGTCCCTGCCCTTTGTACACACCGCCCGTCGCTACTACCGATTGAATTATTTAGTGAGGTCTCCGGACGTGATCACTGTGACGCCTTGTGTGTTACGGTTGTTTCGCAAAAGTTGACCGAACTTGATTATTTAGAGGAAGTAAAAGTCGTAACAAGGTTTCCGTAGGTGAACCTGCGGAAGGATCATTATTGTTTAATATCCTTACCGTTAATAAAAAAATTTGTTTTTATTATAATAACATTATTATAGTAATACAAATAAAATATTAAATTGCCAAAAATATGATCTATATATATATAGATCAAATACAATTTCGAAAAAGCAAGTCGAAATATAATAATTGTAATAAGAAATATATAATATATAAATATATTATTGCAATAAATAAGAGAAATAAATAAGCAAGAAAGCAAAAGCAAAACAAATAACAAATTCGAACAAGCAAATCGAAATTATTTGATATTATTATTATATTGTATATTAAATGCAATTAATAAAACACTGTGTGTATATGGACCATAATATACACGCGTTGCGATATGTATTGTTCATCTCAGTTATGCGCATACATTGGATAATGCAACAACCTAAAATGTACAATGTTGTACCTGATTAATACAGGTTAATGTTTTATATAAATTTCAATATATATCGCTAAAAAGTATTTAATACCGTAAATGCCATTAAAAAAATACTTGATATATTATTGGTTATATGAAACTAAGACATTTCGCAGCATTCGTTTTAGGTATAAAAATAAATTTATTGAAGGAATTGATATATGCCAGTAAAATGGTGTATTTTTAATTTCTTTCAATAAAAACATATATGACAAAATTAACAAACCAATATATAAAACTCTAAGCGGTGGATCACTCGGCTCATGGGTCGATGAAGAACGCAGCAAACTGTGCGTCATCGTGTGAACTGCAGGACACATGAACATCGACATTTTGAACGCATATCGCAGTCCATGCTGTTATGTACTTTAATTAATTTTATAGTGCTGCTTGGACTACATATGGTTGAGGGTTGTAAGACTATGCTAATTAAGTTGTTTATACAAATTTTATAATGAAATTTTATAAGCATATGGTATATTATTGGATAATAATAATTTAATTATTTTATTCATAATATTAACAAATATATGAAAAACATTATCTCACATTAGTAAATTAATTTGAATGTGAAAAACGAAGAGAAATATTTTCTTTTTCAATCAAATAATACTGAGAAATGTCTAGCATAAAAAATTTATCTAGAATTGTCTCTTATTAACGATTAGAAAATAGAAAGCCGTTGACTATATTATTATTCTTCGTTGATTCGTTAGACCAAACAAATGCCATACAAATATATATATATATAAATATAACGAATTTAATAAAATGTTTTATCATTATATATAAAGAATTAATTGCAAATAAAAGTTATACACAACCTCAACTCATATGGGACTACCCCCTGAATTTAAGCATATTAATTAGGGGAGGAAAAGAAACTAACCAGGATTTTCTTAGTAGCGGCGAGCGAAAAGAAATCAGTTCAGCACTAAGTCACTTTGTCTATATGGCAAATGTGAGATGCAGTGTATGGAGCGTCAATATTCTAGTATGAGAAATTAACGATTTAAGTCCTTCTTAAATGAGGCCATTTACCCATAGAGGGTGCCAGGCCCGTATAACGTTAATGATTACTAGATGATGTTTCCAAAGAGTCGTGTTGCTTGATAGTGCAGCACTAAGTGGGTGGTAAACTCCATCTAAAACTAAATATAACCATGAGACCGATAGTAAACAAGTACCGTGAGGGAAAGTTGAAAAGAACTCTGAATAGAGAGTTAAACAGTACGTGAAACTGCTTAGAGGTTAAGCCCGATGAACCTGAATATCCGTTATGGAAAATTCATCATTAAAATTGTAATATTTAAACAATATTATGATAATAGTGTGCATTTTTTCCATATAAGGACATTGTAATCTATTAGCATACAAAATTTATCATAAAATATAACTTATAGTTTATTCAAATTAATTTGCTTGCATTTTAACACAGAATAAATGTTATTAATTTGATAAAGTGCTGATAGATTTATATGAATACAGTGCGTTAATTTTTCGGAATTATATAATGGCATAATTATCATTGATTTTTGTGTTTATTATATGCACTTGTATGATTAACAATGCGAAAGATTCAGGATACCTTCGGGACCCGTCTTGAAACACGGACCAAGGAGTCTAACATATGTGCAAGTTATTGGGATATAAACCTAATAGCGTAATTAACTTGACTAATAATGGGATTAGTTTTTTAACTATTTATAGCTAATTAACACAATCCCGGGGCGTTCTATATAGTTATGTATAATGATATTTATATTATTTATGCCTCTAACTGGAACGTACCTTGAGCATATATGCTGTGACCCGAAAGATGGTGAACTATACTTGATCAGGTTGAAGTCAGGGGAAACCCTGATGGAAGACCGAAACAGTTCTGACGTGCAAATCGATTGTCAGAATTGAGTATAGGGGCGAAAGACCAATCGAACCATCTAGTAGCTGGTTCCTTCCGAAGTTTCCCTCAGGATAGCTGGTGCATTTTAATGTTATATAAAATAATCTTATCTGGTAAAGCGAATGATTAGAGGCCTTAGGGTCGAAACGATCTTAACCTATTCTCAAACTTTAAATGGGTAAGAACCTTAACTTTCTTGATATGAAGTTCAAGGTTATGATATAATGTGCCCAGTGGGCCACTTTTGGTAAGCAGAACTGGCGCTGTGGGATGAACCAAACGTAATGTTACGGTGCCCAAATTAACAACTCATGCAGATACCATGAAAGGCGTTGGTTGCTTAAAACAGCAGGACGGTGATCATGGAAGTCGAAATCCGCTAAGGAGTGTGTAACAACTCACCTGCCGAAGCAACTAGCCCTTAAAATGGATGGCGCTTAAGTTGTATACCTATACATTACCGCTAAAGTAGATGATTTATATTACTTGTGATATAAATTTTGAAACTTTAGTGAGTAGGAAGGTACAATGGTATGCGTAGAAGTGTTTGGCGCAAGCCTGCATGGAGCTGCCATTGGTACAGATCTTGGTGGTAGTAGCAAATAATCGAATGAGACCTTGGAGGACTGAAGTGGAGAAGGGTTTCGTGTGAACAGTGGTTGATCACGAGTTAGTCGGTCCTAAGTTCAAGGCGAAAGCCGAAAATTTTCAAGTAAAACACAAATGCCATACAAATATATTATATTATATAAATCAAGCTAATTAATATACTTGAATAATTTTGAACGAAAGGGAATACGGTTCCAATTCCGTAACCTGTTGAGTATCCGTTTGTTATTAAATATGGGCCTCGTGCTCATCCTGGCAACAGGAACGACCATAAAGAAGCCGTCGAGAGATATCGGAAGAGTTTTCTTTTCTGTTTTATAGCCGTACTACCATGGAAGTCTTTCGCAGAGAGATATGGTAGATGGGCTAGAAGAGCATGACATATACTGTTGTGTCGATATTTTCTCCTCGGACCTTGAAAATTTATGGTGGGGACACGCAAACTTCTCAACAGGCCGTACCAATATCCGCAGCTGGTCTCCAAGGTGAAGAGTCTCTAGTCGATAGAATAATGTAGGTAAGGGAAGTCGGCAAATTAGATCCGTAACTTCGGGATAAGGATTGGCTCTGAAGATTGAGATAGTCGGGCTTGATTGGGAAACAATAACATGGTTTATGTGCTCGTTCTGGGTAAATAGAGTGTCTGGCATTTATGTTGGTCACTTGTTCCCCGGATAGTTTAGTTACGTAGCCAATTGTGGAACTTTCTTGCTAAAATTTTTAAGAATACTAATTGGGTTAAACCAATTAGTTCTTATTAATTATAACGATTATCAATTAACAATCAATTCAGAACTGGCACGGACTTGGGGAATCCGACTGTCTAATTAAAACAAAGCATTGTGATGGCCCTAGCGGGTGTTGACACAATGTGATTTCTGCCCAGTGCTCTGAATGTCAAAGTGAAGAAATTCAAGTAAGCGCGGGTCAACGGCGGGAGTAACTATGACTCTCTTAAGGTAGCCAAATGCCTCGTCATCTAATTAGTGACGCGCATGAATGGATTAACGAGATTCCTACTGTCCCTATCTACTATCTAGCGAAACCACAGCCAAGGGAACGGGCTTGGAATAATTAGCGGGGAAAGAAGACCCTTTTGAGCTTGACTCTAATCTGGCAGTGTAAGGAGACATAAGAGGTGTAGAATAAGTGGGAGATATTAGACTTCGGTTTGGTATCGCCAATGAAATACCACTACTCTTATTGTTTCCTTACTTACTTGATTAAATGGAACGTGTATCATTTCCTAGCCATTATACGGATATATTTATTATATCTTATGGTATTGGGTTTTGATGCAAGCTTCTTGATCAAAGTATCACGAGTTTGTTATATAATCGCAAACAAATTCTTTAATAAAACGGTGCATTTATGTATTTTTGATTTGAAAATTTGGTATAACTCCAATTACTCAGGTATGATCCAATTCAAGGACATTGCCAGGTAGGGAGTTTGACTGGGGCGGTACATCTCTCAAATAATAACGGAGGTGTCCCAAGGCCAGCTCAGTGCGGACAGAAACCACACATAGAGCAAAAGGGCAAATGCTGACTTGATCTCGGTGTTCAGTACACACAGGGACAGCAAAAGCTCGGCCTATCGATCCTTTTGGTTTAAAGAGTTTTTAACAAGAGGTGTCAGAAAAGTTACCATAGGGATAACTGGCTTGTGGCGGCCAAGCGTTCATAGCGACGTCGCTTTTTGATCCTTCGATGTCGGCTCTTCCTATCATTGTGAAGCAAAATTCACCAAGCGTTGGATTGTTCACCCATGCAAGGGAACGTGAGCTGGGTTTAGACCGTCGTGAGACAGGTTAGTTTTACCCTACTAATGACAAAACGTTGTTGCGACAGCATTCCTGCGTAGTACGAGAGGAACCGCAGGTACGGACCAATGGCACAATACTTGTTCGAGCGAACAGTGGTATGACGCTACGTCCGTTGGATTATGCCTGAACGCCTCTAAGGTCGTATCCGTGCTGGACTGCAATGATAAATAAGGGGCAATTTGCATTGTATGGCTTCTAAACCATTTAAAGTTTATAATTTACTTTATAAACGACAATGGATGTGATGCCAATGTAATTTGTAACATAGTAAATTGGGAGGATCTTTGATCACCTGATGCCGCGCTAGTTACATATAAAAGCATTATTTAATACAATGACAAAGCCTAGAATCAATTGTAAACGACTTTTGTAACAGGCAAGGTGTTGTAAGTGGTTGAGCAGCTGCCATACTGCGATCCACTGAAGCTTATCCTTTGCTTGATGATTCGATAATAAAGATGTTGCAAGCGGCATAATAATTTATGCTTGCTTGCAACGGCGCGCCACTTTGTGGTTAGCAAAAGGTCTAGTAATATAAGAGACCTATAAAAAAATCAATATATTATTATAAATAAATATTGAACAAACAAAATGCATCGTCATCTTTATTAGTGACGCGATGATAAAGTGGCAAACATATTCCATGTATAAATATTCCTATGGTATTTTGATAATGCAAGTAAAGAGGACATATATAAAAGTAAGTATATGTTCCTCCAATGGTAGCAGCGGTTGGTTGGTTGGTGTCTGCTCCTCTTATTGTTCAAAACTTATGTTATGGTAGCAAGTCTGTATCGTCATATTATTAGTTTTTTTTTTTTTTTTTTTTTTTGATTTGAGTTTTATATATTTACGTCTGCCCTAGTTGGCAATAAATTAAATTTTGTGGCAATAAATTCAGTGTTAGTTTACATAAAGCTTATGTAGTGAGGAGTATTAGTGGAAATATGTGGGGGTGTATTACATGTGTTTGCGTGTATGTAATTGCATCATTTAGGGGACCCTGAACGGCAGGTCAGTGGGGTGTCGTCTTTTTAATCGGCGAGGTTCAACGTCGAGCACTCTGGAAGCGAGTGGGTTTGGGTGGTCTTCTATTTTGTCTAGGTGCCGTCTGCTGCGTTTAGCCGCCTCTTCTACCACTGTGGGGAGCTTAAGATCCCTCCTAATTGTGGTGTTTCTCACGTAAAAAGGGGCATTTAAAATTTGGCGTAGTATTCTGTTTTCGACTCTTTCTAATTTCTTAAGGTTTGAGATAGCTGCAGTGCCCCAAAGCTCTATGCCATATGTCCATGTTGGTTTTAAGATGCTGTTATATAGCAGTAATTTGTTTTTAGTTGATAATTTACTCCTTCTTTGTAGTAGCCACCACATTTGTCTGTTTTTTAGCATCAAGAGTTTTGCTTTGCCCACGATATGTTCCTTCCACGTTAGTTTAGAATCCAGGGTCAGACCCAGATATTTTGCAGTGAGCTGTTGCGGGATGGCTGCTCCGTTCAGCATAACCGGTGCGGATATACCTGGTCGTAAGGAGAAAGATATATTCGTTGACTTCTCTGCATTTATGATGACGTTCCATCTTTTAAGCCACGGTTCTATGTTTAACAGAGCTTGCTGCAGGCCTTGCACAGCCAGTGGCAGGGAGTCTGCGGAGACTAAAAACGCCGTGTCGTCAGCATATGTACAGGTCATGTTGAGACTACCTGTGGGAATGGGCATATCCGCGGTGTATATTGAGTACAATATTGGGCTGAGTACACTGCCTTGGGGGACTCCAGCGGCCACTTCGTGGATGGGCGACTCCTGCTGGTTACATCTTACATAAAACCTTCTGTTTTCAAGATAGTCCTTCAAAAGTAGGTAATGAGGAGTAGGCAGGGTGTGCTTTAATTTATACAATAGGCCCTGATGCCAGACTCTGTCGAAAGCTTGCCTGACGTCTAAGAATGCTGCAGAGCAGAACCTTTTAGACTCGAAGGAGTCTAAAATGCAGCTCACTACCCTGTGGCACTGTTGAATGGTCCCGTGAGCTCGCCTGAAGCCAAATTGGTGATCTGGGATGATATGTTTTTCCTCTAGCACAGGCATCAATCTCCTCAGGAATAATTTTTCCAAGATTTTGGAGAGGATTGGCAGCAGACTGATGGGCCTGTAAGATCCCAGTTCGGCCTCAGGCTTACCTGGTTTGGGGATGACAATAATCTCTGCACATTTCCATTGTGTTGGGAAATGGCCGAGTCTTAGACTTTGGTTCATGATGAACTTCAAGTTTTCAATGCAGTTCGGCGGCATAAGCTTCAGAGCAGTGGCGTCTAGACGATCATATCCAGGAGACTTTGTTGGTTTGAGTGATGTTAACTCCTCCTTTATTTCCTCACAGTCGATTTCTGGAATGGGCAAGTCCATGGGACAAGCCACATCCAGGAAATGAAGAGTCTCTTGATGGTCCACTGGGTCGCACAGGTCGAATGGCTGGAAACTACTCCTTAAGTGGTCGGCAAAGGCGTTTGCTTTTTCCTGGTTTGAGCGACACCAGGCTCCAGTCGATGATTTTATAGGAGCTATCCTCCGTGTGGGTCGCTTCAAATACTTAGTTGCGTTCCAAAGCTTGTGGTCTGCACTACAGGGTTCAAGGTCCGCGAGGTAGGCTTCTAGAGACTTGCTTTTTAGGTCTAGGAGCATCCTGTTAAGGTCTTTACAAGCCCTGTTGTAGATGGTTTTGTCCGACCGTCTTCTACTTAACTGCCAGACCCTCCTCAAACGCCGTTTTTCGCTTACCTTTGTTGCCAGCTCGGTTGACCAGAGATAGTTGTCTCTTTGTCCTCTGGTGTGCACCGTTCGTGTAGTTTCAACTTCTGGGGTGGCGATGCTTGCTGCCAGGTGGACCTGTCTGGTGAGGTACTCCACCGCTTCGTCGATGTCTATCGGACTTTCTAGTACTGGCTGGGGGTCTACATGATTTTCTAGCCAAGATTTAAAAATCGGGATGTTTGTATTCCGTCTGATGAGCTTGACTGCCGTTGGATTTCTCAGATAGGAGTTGCTATATAAAATCTTGACCATGCTGTGATCCGATGCAAGATCATGGCATGCAGCCGTAGATACTTTTCTGGGGTCAATTCCTCTGCTAAATGCAAAGTCCAAGAGGTCCGGAATCTTGGCTGGGTCGGTGGGCCAGTAGGTAGGCTCTCCAGTTGAGTAGACGGTGCAACCCAGTGCCCTGATGCATCTGAGAAGTGTGCTTCCTTTCGGGTTGACGGTCCGTGATCCCCACCAAGTATGTTTTGCGTTGAAGTCGCCTCCGATTAAGAATCTAGGACCCAGATTCAATAGTACGTCAGACAGATCAGTTTGGCTCAAAGTGTATCTTGGAGGGAGGTATGCGGAGGCGATGGTAATTTTGCCTAGCGACGTTATGAGGTGGATTTTCGCACACTGCATCCATTCCAGTTGTACGGGCTCGAGCTCCTCGTATTGAATGCCGCGTCTGATGATAATAGAGGCTCCTCCACGTATCCGGTCGCCAGGGTGCAATGCGTTGACTATTTCGTAGCCGGGAATGGTAAAGTGGGATCTGGTGGTGAAGTGTGTCTCGGACACGAGTAAGATGTCTACTTGGTTAGTCTTTATATAATGTTCGACCTCAGGCTTGCTCGTAGCCAAGCCGTTCGCATTCCATATTATAAGTTGGGTGTTTATGGACATTTAAGATTGTTCTGATTGGAGAGCATTGTCATCACTAAGTTTTGGAACTGATTGAACATGGAGTTCATCATTGATTCCATTCTGCGCATCATTCTCTCCTCTAAGGCATCAAGGGGGGACTGGCCATTATTGTTGAGGTTTTCAGCCGCTCCAGCCCTAGCAACGTTGGCGTAACTGAATTTCTGATTCCCTGTCTGATTCGCGGCACTGCTCGCTGGGAAATTTGCGCGTGGAGCAGGATTGGATGAAGAAGCAGTTACTGCCTTAGGCTTAGGGCTGAAACGCTTCTTGGCTTCTATGTAGATCCTACAACCGCGGTAGGAGGCGGTGTGATTGTCACCACAATTTCCGCACACAGGTGGGTCTTCCTTTGCCTTCATGCAATTCAGGGAGTCGTGTGATAATCCGCATTTAACACAGACATATTCAAGTTTGCAGTACCTCTTAGTATGCCCGAAAGCTTGGCAGCGGAAGCATTGTACCACCTCATCAAACTTTTTTGGTTCCTCGATGGAGACGACGGCATGGCACAGTCTGTTGATCTCGAAGACTTTCTTGTTTGTTGGAGCTGGTTCAAGGTTAATGAAAAACATCGACAATGGCATTTTAGTTACCCTTGATACTGCATTTTTAGCATCACGCACTTTGTGGCCGAGATTCACAAAGGCTTCCTTGACCTCCTCAATTGGTGTAGTGTGGTGTAGTCCCTTAACAACAATGCGGAAAGCTCGCTCTTCCTTAAGTTGGAAGGTACGGAACTCGTATTGACAGTTGTCCAGGTGGGCAACAATTTTTCGGTAAGTGGTGCTGTCCTTCGGCATCAGCCTGATGTTGCCTCTTCCCGTTGCCTTGTAAGAGAAAGTATCGGAATTCACCAATGTGCGCATTTCGATTAAAAATTCGCCAATGTTTACTACATCCGGGATAAAAATTGGAGGGGGCTTGGGTGCTGTTTTAAGTTCGGCATTATCGACGGTCTTTTCATTGCTGCTCTCTACAGGCAGAGAAGCGAAACGATTTGAGGTGCTAGGACCTATATCCTTCTTTTTGTCTTGATTCACGGCAGCCTTATTCTTTATGGTCTTTTTAGGGAAAATGTAAGGGCGAATTATCTCACCTTCCTCAGGTGACGTGTTGCTTGAGGAGCACGATGAGCTCGGGGTAGGGCTGGGAGATTTTTCCCGTTTCTCCATGATGATTTTCTTTACGCCTCTAATTGACTCTGGCGACCCGGGAGGTAGACTCCTTTTGAGATCTTTTTTTTGCCAAGGGCCTTTTTTGGGTGCGGCTACAGTCGCGTTGTCCACATCCATGCTGCCGGTGTTGCTATTGTCACCCATGGCGACAGCACCACCAACAAGCACAGCCGGCTAACTGTGTGAGTGAACTATTTATTTCCTTTACCTCTGCTGACAAAAAAAAAAAAAATCGACGACGAGGTGTCGCCGAAATGTAGGCAAAAGTATTAGGAGTCGCCGCCCTCTGGCGGAGTGATACAGCGATGAGGTGTCGCCGAATGTATGCTATGAATCCTGAAGTAGTCGCCCTCTGGCGGAATGAATCAGCTGATTTCCAAAAAACCAACCAATTTGCGGAGACACGAACCGATAAAATTAGTGCAGACGCGAACCGCGCTGCTGTCAAAACGTTATCTAGATAAGGCAGGCGCCACTCGAGAGAGAGCGGCTCTCTTACAACAGTGAAATATGAGTTTTATTGCCGAAATTGGCCTGACACACGGAGCGCCCGAGAGAGCGCCTCTCTCTCAGCACGTCGAATGTTCTCGAATTGTCTGGGGTGGAAAATCGCGATTTTGGCCTTCCTACCACTTTTTTGTGCAGAAAACACACGGAATGATTATGCGAACACAATGCGCGAATATTTATGCTATTTTTAGCAAGGAAAAATGCGTTTTACAGCCGAAATTGGCCCGACACACGGAGCGCCCGAGAGAGCGCCTCTCTCTCAGCACGTCGAATGTTCTCGAACTGTCTGGGGTGGAAAATCGCGGTTTTGGCCTTCCTACCACCTTTTTCGTGCAGAAAACACGCGTAATGATTATGCGAACACAATGCGCGAATATTTATGCTATTTTAGCAAGGAAAAACGCGTTTTACTGCCGAAATTGACCTGTCACACGGAGCGCTCGAAAAACACGTCTGATATATTATTAGTGACGCGAAAAATTAGTGGCAAACAATATTCGATGTATAAATATTCCTATGGTATTAATATTCAAATGAAGAGACCATTTAAATAAAGAGGACATATATAAAAGTAAGTATATGTTCCTCCAATGGTAGCAGCGGTTGGTTGGTTGGTGTCTGCTCCTCTTATTGTTCAAAACTTATGTTATGGTAGCAAGTCTGTATCGTCATATTATAAGTGACGCGAAAAATTAATGGCAAACATATTCGATGTATATAAATATTCCTATGGTATTCAAATTCAAGTAAAGAGACCATTAAAGTACAGAGAGAGGCCATATAATAAGTAAGTATATGTTCCTCCAATGGTAGCAGTGGTTGGTTGGTTGGTTGGTTGGCGGCTGCTCCTCTTATTGTTCAAAACTTATGTTATGGTAGCAAGTCTGTATCGTCATATTATAAGTGACGCGAAAAATTAGTGGCAAACATATTCGATGTATAAATATTCCTATGGTATTGAAATTCAAATAAAGAGACCATTAAAATAAAGAGGACATATATAAAAGTAAGTAATGGTAGCGGCGGTTGGTTGGTTGGCGGCTGCTCTTATTGTTCAACACTTATGTTATCAATATGAGTTTGGCAATACAATAAAGAAGACCAATCTAATCCATATAAGACTAAATGGATTATATGGATATGCTTAGGAAACCCATATATTAATAAAAAAAAATTTATGTATAGAAAATTATACATATATGTATTTATATAAATGAATCGTATGGATATGGCTTATAGTAGATATAATACCTTTAAGGCATATTAATGTATAATATAGTAAATATATATACGTTGAAATATAAATGCATTTTTATATATATGGCAGCATATAAGTGTCATATGAAAAATAATAGAGTTTACCCATATATCACTGAAATGAGATATATAAACCTAGTGAGGGGCGGCACTAGTGAATGAATCGTATAGATATGGCTTACAGGTATAATACCTATATGTCATAATATGGTTTAATATTATAAATATACATTGAAATATGAATGAATTGTATAGATATGGCTTTTAAATGCCATATGCATAAGAATAAATAGAATGATTAACACTTATATCACTGAAATAAGATATAAAAACCTAGTGAAGGGTGGCACTAGTACTGTAAACATGATTTTGGCAGAGCTCGGGGTAAAAAACTACTATAGGGAGGTGGTCGTTGGCGGGCCCCTCCTCGTATTGGTCAAAACCTATGTTATACATATGAGGTTGTCAATACTATAAAGAACGCCAAGCATATCCATATAAATGTATGGATATGCATACAAATCCATACAAAAGTGAAAAAAAAATAATGTATTGAAAAATATACATATATTTATATAAGTGAATCGTATGGATATGTCTTATAGGTATAATACCTATAAGGCATAACAATGTATAATCTAGCAAATATACATCGAAATATGCAGGAATTGTATAGATATGGCATATAAATGCCATATACATAAGAATAAATTGTATATCAATGCAATAAGATATATAAACCTAGTGAGGGGCGGCACTAGTAAATGAATCGTATGGATATGGCTTATAGGTATAATACCTATAAGGCATAATAATGTATAATATAATAAATATACATTAAAACATGATTGAATTATATAGATATGGCATATAAATGCCATATACTTAAGAATAAATGGTAAAATTTACCCGTATATCACTTAAACACGATATATAAACCTAGTGAGGGTGACGCTAGTACTGTAAACATGCTTTTGGAAGATAATGGGTCCAAAAACTACTATAGGGAGGTGGTCGTTGGCGGGCCCCTCCTCGTATTGGTCAAAACCTATGTTATGCATATAAGTTTGTCAATACTATTAAGACCGCCAAGCATATCCATATAAATGTATGGATATGCATAAAAATCCATACAAAAGTGAAAAAAAATAATGTATTGAAAAATATACATATATTTATATAAGTGAATCGTATGGATATGGCTTATAGGTATAATACCTATAAGGCATAACAATGTATAATCTAGCAAGTATACATCGAAATATGAAGGAATTGTATAGATATGGCATATAAATGCCATATACATAAGAATAAATTGTATATCAATGCAATAAGATATATAAACCTAGTGAGGGGCGGCACTAGTAAATGAATCGTATGGATATGGCTTATAGGTATAATACCTATAAGGCATAATAATGTATAATATAATAAATATACATTAAAACATGATTGAATTATATAGATATGGCATATAAATGCCATATACTTAAGAATAAATGGTAAAATTTACCCGTATATCACTGAAACACGATATATAAACCTAGTGAGGGTGACACTAGTACTGTAAACATGCTTTTAGAAGATCATGGGTCCAAAAACTACTATAGGGAGGTGGTCGTTGGCGGGCCCCTCCTCGTATTGGTCAAAACCTATGTTATGCATATAAGTTTGTCAATACTATTAAGACCGCCAAGCATATCCATATAAATGTATGGATATGCATAAAAATCCATACAAAAGTGAAAAAAAATAATGTATTGAAAAATATACATATATTTATATAAGTGAATCGTATGGATATGGCTTATAGGTATAATACCTATAAGGCATAACAATGTATAATCTAGCAAGTATACATCGAAATATGAAGGAATTGTATAGATATGGCATATAAATGCCATATAAATAAGAATAAATTGTATATCAATGCAATAAGATATATAAACCTAGTGAGGGGCGGCACTAGTAAATGAATCGTATGGATATGGCTTATAGGTATAATACCTATAAGGCATAATAATGTATAATATAATAAATATACATTAAAATATGATTGAATTATATAGATATGGCATATAAATGCCATATACTTAAGAATAAATGGTAAAATTTACCCGTATATCACTTAAACACGATATATAAACCTAGTGAGGGTGACGCTAGTACTGTAAACATGCTTTTGGAAGATAATGGGTCCAAAAACTACTATAGGGAGGTGGTCGTTGGCGGGCCCCTCCTCGTATTGGTCAAAACCTATGTTATGCATATAAGTTTGTCAATACTATTAAGACCGCCAAGCATATCCATATAAATGTATGGATATGCATAAAAATCCATACAAAAGTGAAAAAAATAATGTATTGAAAAATATACATATATTTATATAAGTGAATCGTATGGATATGGCTTATAGGTATAATACCTATAAGGCATAACAATGTATAATCTAGCAAGTATACATCGAAATATGAAGGAATTGTATAGATATGGCATATAAATGCCATATACATAAGAATAAATTGTATATCAATGCAATAAGATATATAAACCTAGTGAGGGGCGGCACTAGTAAATGAATCGTATGGATATGGCTTATAGGTATAATACCTATAAGGCATAATAATGTATAATATAATAAATATACATTAAAACATGATTGAATTATATAGATATGGCATATAAATGCCATATACTTAAGAATAAATGGTAAAATTTACCCGTATATCACTGAAACACGATATATAAACCTAGTGAGGGTGACACTAGTACTGTAAACATGCTTTTAGAAGATCATGGGTCCAAAAACTACTATAGGGAGGTGGTCGTTGGCGGGCCCCTCCTCGTATTGGTCAAAACCTATGTTATGCATATAAGTTTGTCAATACTATTAAGACCGCCAAGCATATCCATATAAATGTATGGATATGCATAAAAATCCATACAAAAGTGAAAAAAAATAATGTATTGAAAAATATACATATATTTATATAAGTGAATCGTATGGATATGGCTTATAGGTATAATACCTATAAGGCATAACAATGTATAATCTAGCAAGTATACATCGAAATATGAAGGAATTGTATAGATATGCCATATAAATGCCATATAAATAAGAATAAATTGTATATCAATGCAATAAGATATATAAACCTAGTGAGGGGCGGCACTAGTAAATGAATCGTATGGATATGGCTTATAGGTATAATACCTATAAGGCATAATAATGTATAATATAATAAATATACATTAAAATATGATTGAATTATATAGATATGGCATATAAATGCCATATACTTAAGAATAAATGGTAAAATTTACCCGTATATCACTGAAACACGATATATAAACCTAGTGAGGGTGACACTAGTACTGTAAACATGCTTTTAGAAGATCATGGGTCCAAAAACTACTATAGGGAGGTGGTCGTTGGCGGGCCCCTCCTCGTATTGGTCAAAACTTATGTTATGCGTATGCATATGATTTTGTCAATACTATAAAGAAAACTTGTTTTGTACATACAAAACTAAATGAATTATATGGATATTGAAAAATAAATGGGTGGTTGGCAAAGAGAATTGAAAATACCCGAATTGAAGATATTGGGTTCAAAAACTACTATAGGGTGGTGTAGCAAATAAAGTTAAGACCATATATCCATATAATGGATATACACATGTATTCTCTTATTATAAGAAAGAATACCATATGGTTGGTTGGTAAAGATAATTGAAAATACCCGAATTGAAGATTACGGGTTCAAAAACTATTATATGGTGATGTAGCAAATAAAATGAAGATGATATATCCATATAATGGAAATATATGTGTATTCACTTATTATAAGAGAGAGTTTCAAATGGTTTGGTGGCAAAGACAATTGAAAATACCCGAATTAAAGATAATGGGTCCAAAAACTACTATAGGATGGTCAATGGGCCGGCCATCTCCTATTGACAATAGTCGGTAGATAAGATATTATCCGTCAAATTTGTTTCTGTGTTCATTTATGAATATGGGACTTGGCTCCGCGGTTAATATTTTAAGCCCAAGATAATAAAGTCGAAACAAAGGCCAAGTGTTTCTATTATACATAGAATAACAAATTGTTTCCCAATTTTATCGTTAATTAATCCTATTTAAAACAAAAAGAGGCAGGATTGCTAGATATACATTGTAAATGTATATTTGACCTTTCTGCCTCTATCTTAACTATTTAATATTAGTTTACACAAAAAAAGGCGTAAAAGCGAATTATAAATATATTTTATTATTAAAGTACATATCATATATGCGCTCGGTTTTATATTATATATTACCAAAGAGTCTATATGAATATATACAGATAAATTTTAAATTTATCATCAAAATACAAATGATTTAACTCAATATTATATATTGGTTAAACAAAAATTGTACATGTGTGGATACAATAATGACGTATGTCGAACAAAAATGATATTTTAGAATGAAATATGCATATATAAAGAAAATATTATTACATATTACAAAATATTGTGTTTTAAAGAAGATAAGATATT
>NC_092085.1:0-5000 GCF_043229965.1 Drosophila suzukii | reverse complement strand
ATGGACCATAATATACACGCGTTGCGATATGTATTGTTCATCTCAGTTATGCGCATACATTGGATAATGCAACAACCTAAAATGTACAATGTTGTACCTGATTAATACAGGTTAATGTTTTATATAAATTTCAATATATATCGCTAAAAAGTATTTAATACCGTAAATGCCATTAAAAAAATACTTGATATATTATTGGTTATATGAAACTAAGACATTTCGCAGCATTCGTTTTAGGTATAAAAATAAATTTATTGAAGGAATTGATATATGCCAGTAAAATGGTGTATTTTTAATTTCTTTCAATAAAAACATATATGACAAAATTAACAAACCAATATATAAAACTCTAAGCGGTGGATCACTCGGCTCATGGGTCGATGAAGAACGCAGCAAACTGTGCGTCATCGTGTGAACTGCAGGACACATGAACATCGACATTTTGAACGCATATCGCAGTCCATGCTGTTATGTACTTTAATTAATTTTATAGTGCTGCTTGGACTACATATGGTTGAGGGTTGTAAGACTATGCTAATTAAGTTGTTTATACAAATTTTATAATGAAATTTTATAAGCATATGGTATATTATTGGATAATAATAATTTAATTATTTTATTCATAATATTAACAAATATATGAAAAACATTATCTCACATTAGTAAATTAATTTGAATGTGAAAAACGAAGAGAAATATTTTCTTTTTCAATCAAATAATACTGAGAAATGTCTAGCATAAAAAATTTATCTAGAATTGTCTCTTATTAACGATTAGAAAATAGAAAGCCGTTGACTATATTATTATTCTTCGTTGATTCGTTAGACCAAACAAATGCCATACAAATATATATATATATAAATATAACGAATTTAATAAAATGTTTTATCATTATATATAAAGAATTAATTGCAAATAAAAGTTATACACAACCTCAACTCATATGGGACTACCCCCTGAATTTAAGCATATTAATTAGGGGAGGAAAAGAAACTAACCAGGATTTTCTTAGTAGCGGCGAGCGAAAAGAAATCAGTTCAGCACTAAGTCACTTTGTCTATATGGCAAATGTGAGATGCAGTGTATGGAGCGTCAATATTCTAGTATGAGAAATTAACGATTTAAGTCCTTCTTAAATGAGGCCATTTACCCATAGAGGGTGCCAGGCCCGTATAACGTTAATGATTACTAGATGATGTTTCCAAAGAGTCGTGTTGCTTGATAGTGCAGCACTAAGTGGGTGGTAAACTCCATCTAAAACTAAATATAACCATGAGACCGATAGTAAACAAGTACCGTGAGGGAAAGTTGAAAAGAACTCTGAATAGAGAGTTAAACAGTACGTGAAACTGCTTAGAGGTTAAGCCCGATGAACCTGAATATCCGTTATGGAAAATTCATCATTAAAATTGTAATATTTAAACAATATTATGATAATAGTGTGCATTTTTTCCATATAAGGACATTGTAATCTATTAGCATACAAAATTTATCATAAAATATAACTTATAGTTTATTCAAATTAATTTGCTTGCATTTTAACACAGAATAAATGTTATTAATTTGATAAAGTGCTGATAGATTTATATGAATACAGTGCGTTAATTTTTCGGAATTATATAATGGCATAATTATCATTGATTTTTGTGTTTATTATATGCACTTGTATGATTAACAATGCGAAAGATTCAGGATACCTTCGGGACCCGTCTTGAAACACGGACCAAGGAGTCTAACATATGTGCAAGTTATTGGGATATAAACCTAATAGCGTAATTAACTTGACTAATAATGGGATTAGTTTTTTAACTATTTATAGCTAATTAACACAATCCCGGGGCGTTCTATATAGTTATGTATAATGATATTTATATTATTTATGCCTCTAACTGGAACGTACCTTGAGCATATATGCTGTGACCCGAAAGATGGTGAACTATACTTGATCAGGTTGAAGTCAGGGGAAACCCTGATGGAAGACCGAAACAGTTCTGACGTGCAAATCGATTGTCAGAATTGAGTATAGGGGCGAAAGACCAATCGAACCATCTAGTAGCTGGTTCCTTCCGAAGTTTCCCTCAGGATAGCTGGTGCATTTTAATGTTATATAAAATAATCTTATCTGGTAAAGCGAATGATTAGAGGCCTTAGGGTCGAAACGATCTTAACCTATTCTCAAACTTTAAATGGGTAAGAACCTTAACTTTCTTGATATGAAGTTCAAGGTTATGATATAATGTGCCCAGTGGGCCACTTTTGGTAAGCAGAACTGGCGCTGTGGGATGAACCAAACGTAATGTTACGGTGCCCAAATTAACAACTCATGCAGATACCATGAAAGGCGTTGGTTGCTTAAAACAGCAGGACGGTGATCATGGAAGTCGAAATCCGCTAAGGAGTGTGTAACAACTCACCTGCCGAAGCAACTAGCCCTTAAAATGGATGGCGCTTAAGTTGTATACCTATACATTACCGCTAAAGTAGATGATTTATATTACTTGTGATATAAATTTTGAAACTTTAGTGAGTAGGAAGGTACAATGGTATGCGTAGAAGTGTTTGGCGCAAGCCTGCATGGAGCTGCCATTGGTACAGATCTTGGTGGTAGTAGCAAATAATCGAATGAGACCTTGGAGGACTGAAGTGGAGAAGGGTTTCGTGTGAACAGTGGTTGATCACGAGTTAGTCGGTCCTAAGTTCAAGGCGAAAGCCGAAAATTTTCAAGTAAAACACAAATGCCATACAAATATATTATATTATATAAATCAAGCTAATTAATATACTTGAATAATTTTGAACGAAAGGGAATACGGTTCCAATTCCGTAACCTGTTGAGTATCCGTTTGTTATTAAATATGGGCCTCGTGCTCATCCTGGCAACAGGAACGACCATAAAGAAGCCGTCGAGAGATATCGGAAGAGTTTTCTTTTCTGTTTTATAGCCGTACTACCATGGAAGTCTTTCGCAGAGAGATATGGTAGATGGGCTAGAAGAGCATGACATATACTGTTGTGTCGATATTTTCTCCTCGGACCTTGAAAATTTATGGTGGGGACACGCAAACTTCTCAACAGGCCGTACCAATATCCGCAGCTGGTCTCCAAGGTGAAGAGTCTCTAGTCGATAGAATAATGTAGGTAAGGGAAGTCGGCAAATTAGATCCGTAACTTCGGGATAAGGATTGGCTCTGAAGATTGAGATAGTCGGGCTTGATTGGGAAACAATAACATGGTTTATGTGCTCGTTCTGGGTAAATAGAGTGTCTGGCATTTATGTTGGTCACTTGTTCCCCGGATAGTTTAGTTACGTAGCCAATTGTGGAACTTTCTTGCTAAAATTTTTAAGAATACTAATTGGGTTAAACCAATTAGTTCTTATTAATTATAACGATTATCAATTAACAATCAATTCAGAACTGGCACGGACTTGGGGAATCCGACTGTCTAATTAAAACAAAGCATTGTGATGGCCCTAGCGGGTGTTGACACAATGTGATTTCTGCCCAGTGCTCTGAATGTCAAAGTGAAGAAATTCAAGTAAGCGCTGGTCAACTGCGGGAGTAACTATGACTCTCTTAATGTAGCCAAATGCCTCGTCATCTAATTAGTGACGCGCATGAATGGATTAACGAGATTCCTACTGTCCCTATCTACTTTGCCGTGTGGTAGCGGCGAAGAATACTGCCACAGCCTGCCATAGCTTGTCGTAGGAGGCGACTAATATGGCAATGGTTGCCCCATCCGAGCTTGTCGGAGCTGAAGGGGTGAGGCTCACCGAGCCTGTAATTTCGGTACCACGGGTTGAGCAGCTCCAAGACTGCTCATTGAGGTTGGCCCCCTTGTGGGAGTATCGTGGTGGCTGTGGTTGACACCTATATCGCGGGTAGAGTCCTCGGGCTCGACGTGGATGTTGCGTAATACAACTCGGGTGCTGTGACCCATAGAACGGTAGAGATTTTAGATAGATCTCGCCCCTACGCAAGGGGGAGTGCTTGCCCGACAAGTAAGTACTCAAATTGATACTGGGGTGGTTGCTATGTACATAGCTATAGCTGCTAGTCCAGGGCGTTGGTTTGGCGCTGAACCTAGACCCGTGCATTATATACTCACTTGTGGGTATATTAGAATGCCGTAAAATAAGTTCGGAGGGATCCGAGACACACCTGTCCCTATCTACTATCTAGCGAAACCACAGCCAAGGGAACGGGCTTGGAATAATTAGCGGGGAAAGAAGACCCTTTTGAGCTTGACTCTAATCTGGCAGTGTAAGGAGACATAAGAGGTGTAGAATAAGTGGGAGATATTAGACTTCGGTTTGGTATCGCCAATGAAATACCACTACTCTTATTGTTTCCTTACTTACTTGATTAAATGGAACGTGTATCATTTCCTAGCCATTATACGGATATATTTATTATATCTTATGGTATTGGGTTTTGATGCAAGCTTCTTGATCAAAGTATCACGAGTTTGTTATATAATCGCAAACAAATTCTTTAATAAAACGGTGCATTTATGTATTTTTGATTTGAAAATTTGGTATAACTCCAATTACTCAGGTATGATCCAATTCAAGGACATTGCCAGGTAGGGAGTTTGACTGGGGCGGTACATCTCTCAAATAATAACGGAGGTGTCCCAAGGCCAGCTCAGTGCGGACAGAAACCACACATAGAGCAAAAGGGCAAATGCTGACTTGATCTCGGTGTTCAGTACACACAGGGACAGCAAAAGCTCGGCCTATCGATCCTTTTGGTTTAAAGAGTTTTTAACAAGAGGTGTCAGAAAAGTTACCATAGGGATAACTGGCTTGTGGCGGCCAAGCGTTCATAGCGACGTCGCTTTTTGATCCTTCGATGTCGGCTCTTCCTATCATTGTGAAGCAAAATTCACCAAGCGTTGGATTGTTCACCCATGCAAGGGAACGTGAGCTGGGTTTAGACCGTCGTGAGACAGGTTAGTTTTACCCTACTAATGACAAAACGTTGTTGCGACAGCAT